>NW_010241179.1:0-25066 GCF_000690775.1 Eurypyga helias
CGAGGTTTCCCACAGAACCCCACGCATCCCCCCTCAGCCTGGGGCAGGGGCTTTGCCCAGCGAAGTGACCCGTCTCCACACGATGCTCTGCCCACGCGGGTCTGCACGGTCCACACTCCCAGCCCCGGGTAGGGCAGCTGTTAGGTACAACCACTACATCCTCGCGGCTGCCAAAGCACGCTTCTTCAGCGTTACCGCCTGCAGATCGTTACTCAAGAACTTCAATTTCAGCAGACACTCCAGTAAAACAAATGGACAAATAAATTCTTTCTATCAATGGAAAGTGATTCATGACCACTTTTTGTTCGTATCCGCAGCAATGGAAGAAGATGAAATTCAGCTTTCCCCAAGTATTTCTTTTTGCCAAGGTTACGAAGCGACTGTATCGGCACCTACTTCCTGCACTGAAAGGATTAATACAGAATAACCAAAAAAGCACGTTTTCAGAGTTCTTTTGGGGACTTCAGAGAAATTTTGAAAGTCCCATCTTTGAAATTATAAAATCGCATTTCATTACAATATTCCAAACTGAAGAATAACAAGAGACCAGTTTCATTTTTCTACAGTTTCCAGAGTCCATAAAACAAACAAACAAAAGCCATCAAAGCGATGGCAAAGTTTTGCTCTGGGTTTCAGAGACTGTGGATCACGGCACCACAAGTCTCAGCATTTCACCTAACTTCCTCGTGTCTCTACTTTCAGCCCCTTCAGCTCTTGACCTTGCCTACTGACGTTTTCCAGAGCAGGGAATATCACTTACGGGTTTTCTGCAGCACCCAAAACACTGGGCTCCTACTCTCTCTACAGACGGATACAACGTAAACGGCTTCTTCACAAATATCTCTTCGTGCGTTAAAAGAAGTTTTCAACAATCTGCAGACAACTGGGCTGATTAAAGACCGACTCCTGGAGAAGCACAAACACCGCTTCAGTCTGAAGGGATGCATTTAGGAATTACAGCTCCCTTCGGCAGCTGGAAAGATACTGAAATCTATTATTCATCAATCAAGTTGTCATCACCTAGAAGATTAGATGGCAGCCCAAGAGACGCAGCCAATGCACGTTCATAAATTCCCCAAGAATAAATAATAAAAACAAAATCAAACTTGAGGATTTGGGCAGGGAAGGAAGGGAAGAGGAGGCCATGGCCGAGAGGGGAAGGCACAGGAGGAGAAAACAAGCTCATCGGCGAGGCAGCACGAGATCCTGCGTGTCTCTGAGCAAGGCTTTACAGGCAATTCCGTAAACGGTCTCACAACTCCAAAAGCAGAGTCTAAACACAATTCACATCACGCGAGGCTGAAGGGTGCTGAAAACCTCTCATCACGTCCCCTGTGAAGACGAGAGGGCAGGTGGAGAGCCGTGGCGTGCTCCTGCGTAGGCTCAGGGGCTGGAGCAGGGAAGGCTCCAATCTCTCATGCTGGGGCGGCCGCCAACGCTCTGGAGAACAGGCCCAGAATTCAAAATGCTCTGGGTGACGGTGGAGGCGCTGCGAGATCAGTAAGATGACGGGCAG
This sequence comes from Eurypyga helias, assembly GCF_000690775.1. Taxonomy (NCBI): domain Eukaryota; kingdom Metazoa; phylum Chordata; class Aves; order Eurypygiformes; family Eurypygidae; genus Eurypyga; species Eurypyga helias. The sequence continues at coordinate 1,517 of NW_010241179.1, forward strand.
CGAGGGTGGTCACAAAGCCGTGCTTAGAGAAGAGGGATCAACTGCACGGACGGAAAGGGGAGGGCATCTGGCCCAGCAGTAGAACGGCAGAAAAAGCTCCTTGGATGCCTGAACACAAGACAGCAGCTCACACACGGTCTCGCCTGCGAACAGGCTAGCAGCAGCGGAAAGACCAGGAGACGGCTGCTCCCATAGGCCTGGAAATAATCCCCTGGTTGGTCACCACCCAGACGAACTGAACCATCTCCCACTGCGACCGGGCACGCTGCCTCAGTCCCCAGCGCTGACCCCCCGGCTCAGCACTGTCTTCTCTTTACAAGGAGGGGATGGGGAACCAGCACTTGGGGAATGTTCGAACCAAACCACTCCCTGTGCACCTTCACATCTTTTCCCCAGGTCCCCTGGGTGAGCCCAACATGATGTCTCCTTGTCCTGGAGCAACCCCAGTTTAACACTGAAACAGAGGAAAACCAGGAAAAAAGACCATTAAAAAGGTGTATTTTCAGCAAATACGTAACAAAAGCGTTTCAGATCGTTCACTCTGAGTGCCCCATTCCCAAAACGCGCACAGTCCTCTCTCAACCCTCGGTGAGGCTGAAACGCCTTGCCTGTCCTCTCCATCACCGTTGGTGACCAGTGAGCAGTATAACGCCCCACAGCTCCAGGACAGACGGGCTTCCCACGCAGATTAGGTTGGATGACACCGTGCTGACAAACATGCCCGTGGAAGGAAAACAGACGTGCTGATCCATAAAGACTCAGGAGAAAGAAAAAGCCATCAATCTGTCAGGAGTTTCCCATGTGTCTTTGTCCCCATGTCACTACAGAGATTTCTTTTTACACGATCTACCCTTCCTGCTCCAGAGACGCCACGCAGCTCCCCAAGACCACGCCGCAGCCATCCACCACCAGCGGAAGAATCAGCCGGGTTCTAAACAAAGGGCACTCCTGACCCACAACATCTCAGCTGGAAACAAGCCCAAGTGAGACTCCGCCGGAGTTCACTATTTGGGTACAAAAACCCACCGCAAACGTTATCCCCAAATCTCACTGCCCCTGGCGGGGAAAGATTCATTCTTTGTGTTGCATCACGCTGCTTAAAATCTGCTTTTCCTGCCTATGTTAAGTGAGAATTCCCACCATATTTCCCTCATGAATAAGACAGAAACACCTTCCATGTCTACGTACATTAGAAGCATTCATACTCTCAACAACTGACCGGTTATTAGCTAAATTACCATGATGCAGCTCTAGTCCAACTGCTGTCAACAGGACCGCTCCTGTCAGTGACTGCCTGTGGATGCGATTAGGGGTCGCTCACTAACGGCACACGAGGCCCCCTCCGCAGAACACTGCTCTGAAGTCCCACGGTGCTTTGAAACGGACGGCCAGCTTTGCACAGCAGTCCTCCACATCAGCGCCTGTGCCCCTCAGGGAGAGGAAGGAGTCGGCGGGACACGCGGTGCCCAGAGCAGCCCACGTCTCTCCGCAGGTGGGAGGCAACAGGTTTCTAAACGGCCACGTATCTCAACAGTTTTCTGGTTTGTCCCCGCGGCCTGCGCCATCACACACACCGGCCATGCACAAAAGCATCTCGTGTACGGCACGTACACCCGCACCTTACAACTGCCTCTGCCCACAGACACGGCCTTCCTCCCCATCCTCCTCCCAGACGCTGCAGCCGTGCACAGCAAGCCTCAGCCACAGGTTAGGGGAGAGCGCGAGACAGTATACATCCTCCGAAAGGCCTGAAAGCAGGATTAATTACAAGGGCGGCTTGATTTTGGCCAGGACACGCATCCTGTGGGTTGTAGGAAATGAGACTGTTGGGCTGCGTCTTGGGTATCCTCCGCAGAGGGAGCCCGTGGTGTTCCAGCACCCCGGCTCCGCGCTGGGGTACGCGTTCAGCACCCACTCGCCACAGAAAGTGCCGTCTCTGCCCACGAGCAACTCCTCACGGCATCAGGAAATTTCTATGAAATCTCTCATCCAAGTACTGGCCAACCTCCAACCAGCTTAGTCTGCAAGATCTGACAAGATCAAAGACTGAAGTGCAACAGCCCTAGGCAACAGCCAGCACAAAAAGTGGATAGACAGCAATTCAGCAAATACTAATTCTACCCAAAAAAGTTAGAAAGCTAGAAGAACACCACCTGCATCTCTGAATACCCCAAAGCAACCCATAAATGATACAGAACAGAGGTGGGCAGTACTGTATCGGGTGCGCTGTGCTGCTCTCCATCTCCCCGAGCACAGAGAGGCATTTTTGACGTTAGCACTCCCTGCCTGTGTTCTCCCCAGCGACACACAGGTTTCTCTCCCAGAACTTCTGAATCCTCTCCTTTGGGATATCCCTGTGAATAGCTTTTGGAGACTTCGCTGAGGGCACGTGGATGCCCCCACGAAAGTCAGCATAAGATCCAGCCCTCCCGGCAATGATTTATAAGCAGGATATTGAGCTTCTGTCTGAAAAAGGGCTGGTGTATCCCCATACTGCTGAGCACGTTCCGGCAGCTCTGAGGAATGTGTTTGCTCTCGCTCGGACACCCTCCGGTTCTCACGCTTCAAAAGGCTGATCTAAACACCTGCACCTTCTCCTTACATAACAGTGGCCGTTAAGGCTAGGCCATAAACATAACAGCCCCTTCCGGCAGATCGCCCGGATACTCTCCAGCAGGAGTAAGGCGGAAGGACAACAGGAGTGACCACGGAACAGCAGGAAGGCATCGGGACCGAGCTGCTTTCCACTGCAGATGCGACCGACGCATTTTCAAATCCTACCAAGGCACATCCTGGATGAGCAGCTTCCCCCTCCGCGTGCCAACCCAGACAGCACCCGTGAGCCACAGGGTCTGATCCTGGGCCCGCAGCAGCCCCAGGGCAACATGGGACAATGTGGGAGACACGCTTTCTCTTGGCTCCACTATGAATCCTTTGTTAATTAGGAGAGCTGCCACAAACACCACTAATTGCTTCACACCATGTAAAGCACTATCTGGGGTTAGGTACTCCACTGATACCAATGAGTTGGTAACTGGGTCCTGTGTCTTTCTGTTATCCCACTGCACAGAAAACTTGGCCAAGAGCAGCATCCGCTGGGCTCCCACTTGGGAAAAACCCGGCTACAGGACGGTGAACAGACACAAAAAGGGCTATTCATGCAAAAGACCAGGATTCGGTGCTTTTCCTGGACAGTATCGACATTAGCACGATTTACCAAACTGATGGCTTAGAGGACCACAGTTTGAGTCTTGGATTTTCAGTCCATTTTATAATGTAACCCAACTCCTGCTAAGGCTGCTAACCTGGTTGGCATGCTTCCCCCGCTCCAGCTGCTTCTGAACGTAAACGAGGTTTCACGCAGTTCTTTCCCCTTCATCTACCAAGGGGACAAAAGATCCCTTTTAACTTGGAGGAACGTAATGGCAGGTGGAGGGTGGACAAATCTTCAGACGCTGAAGTTTCCATCTGACAAAACAGGGATCAACTGGATCAGCCAAATTCCTCTGCAATTTTGTCTTTGGGGACCCAGCAACGGATGCGATGAAATAGCTTCTTTGCTGAAGACCTTCCTGTGGTACCAGCACACAGCTGATGTACAGAGGGACTTCAGCGGGAAGAGAGGCAGCACAAGAGACACAGAAAAAGGTATCGAAGCCTTCCTTAAGGAAAAGCAGAGTCTCCCACACTATGGGAGCTTTTCTGGGAAGAAAGCTACAGAGGAGCTCTATAGAAGGGGGAGCAACAGTTAGTTACTGACATATTCCAGCATGCTAAAGCTGTTCTGGTGGCACGTGGGATTCTAGAAATGCTTTTCCATACTGGACACAGACAGTCCCAGTCAGGTCCAGAATTCAACTTACAAAAGTGATCAGGATGTTTGTGTATCACTAAGGACCCCTTGACAGCAGATTCATCCTGTTAGAGAGTAAGCTGGATGGAGCAGCAAGCAACCTGTCCTAAAGCTTACGGCAGGATCAAACAACACAGAGCATAATGAAGCTCTAAGTGACTTCCCGTGGTTTTGGAGAGCTGTGAGTGCCGCCCTGTTAGCAAGCAGATGGATTAATTCCTCCAGCACCTCCTTTTCACCCCTTGATTCAGCAGGTACCTCGCAGTGGGGCTGGTCTGGTGCTTTCCAGCTCCCACCTGGAAGGCAGTGGATGGGTTTCACTGCTTTGCTTTCAGCTCCAAAGCTGTGCTCACCGTCAGATGACGAGCCCCTCGCCAGAGACCCTGCATCAATGCGTAAAGTAACCCCAACTTTCTGCCAGAGCACCGCTCTAACTTCAGCACGGCAGTAGAGGTGTTTGAAGTCTAGCGCAGCCTTTTCACCGAGACGGTTCTCATCACCGCCGAGCCGAGTGAAATAGCGCAGTTCACCAGCCCCGCCCCTTGGCTCTTTCCTGAAGGGGAATACAATGCATTTTACGTGTCAGATATTTAAAGGGTTCTTGCGCGTGCAGCCTCAGTTCATCGCTCATAAAACACATTTTCTCTGCTGTGTTGTTGCCCGTGTGCTACATGCGGTGCTGAACTGAAGATACATCACAGGGGTTTTTAGCAGGCAATAGTCACCTGAAGATTCATTAACGCCTTCCAGACTTCCAGTTACCCTCTGTCAGATGCCATTAAACGAGTGCCGTAAGGAAGTGCAACAAGCACAGGCAGGTAGTGCTGGCGAGCCCCGTGTGATGATTCTCCTTTCTCGGGAGCAGGGGCAGCTCTTCAAACCATCCTCCACGCCATGAGCTTCTCCAACCACCTCCTTCCCGGCACGGCAGAGCGCGAGCGACTCGACCTCCAGGGAGCAGATGCTGCATTGCAAGAACAGTGCTGAGCAGCTGGCTGCGGAGACCAAGCTGATCCCATCTATCCCACTCTCCCAGGAGGAATTACTTCCCAAAATGAAAGCATCGCTCGCTGCCTTTCCCTCTTCGCCTCACACAACCGTTCCTAAGACAGACATGAACTTCGGGATGTTTGTCCTAAGCAAAATGAACATCATTCATCACCTTTGGAGAACCACCAATCACTAAAGTTAATGCCTCCCAAAGCTTCTCGACTGCAAATTCCTTTCCAATACAAAGTTAAAAACAACCTCTGAAATGCAAATAACCCAGCAACCTACACAGGATGATTTATGCCATGCCACCTTTTCCACGCCAATAAATCAGGAGAAGGAAACGTAACCCAGGGTGAACTGCACTGTACAGTAAAAGAAAAGAGTGACATCATGCCTGCAGAGCTCCGAGGGCAGCGTGGGGCTGCCACTGCTGCTGGAGGTTTAACCTTCCCAAACACGGAGAAGATGCCGGTTTATTTAGCTGGATTTTGCACACGAATCATTTTATGGCTTCAGGCACGTCTGGGAAGTACACCTATTGTCATTTCCTTGCGTTGGTGTCACTTCAAGGGAAGGCAGAAAGTTCGATTCTCAGCCCATGTCTGACACAGCAAAGGAGAATCAAGAGGCTCCGGTAGCAGCAAACCAACACCAACCCAGATCCCTGCACAAGTCCCAGCGCGGACTCCTCGCACACCAAGCTCGGTGTGCGAGCAGGGTTAGCGCCTCGCCGGTGGGTCAGCCCAGCAGCCGCGCGACCCGAGGGCAGGACGGGTGCTACACGCAAGGCAGATGCACCAAATGTACACGCTGAAGAAGTTAACAGCGACAACAAACTGATGTTATGCTACGCTCAATGTGCTGGAGCTCCTTCTTCCAGTACCGCTATCGCAACGGAGAAGTCGTTCTCCAGTCGCAGGGGCTGGAGACCAAACTCTACCAGTGGGGAGCAGGGGCTGGTGCCGAGCTCCCTCCCCTGTCACCGGGCACTGCCCCGCAGCCGGGCAGCAAACCGGGGTGCAAAGAGAGCTTGGGCTGTTGCGGTGAGCTCCCCATGACCGATGTAGTTGCATCTCCCCTCGTGCTACCTTATGGTCACCGTTAACATCTGGGGTTTTGTTCTGCTCTATTAAACTTTACCAAATGGAGGAGAAAGATCTATTTTGATGAACTGAGCGGATACGACCAAGCCAGGCGGGGTAATCGCACTCCAATCAGCAAAACTCCCCGGCAGCAGCCTGCCCTTCCGGCACAGCTCATGGCAGACTCGGAGCCAGGTGGGAGAGAACTTAGGGATCTGTTTGCCATCGCCCTGCAGCGAGTCAGGCAGGGTGGAAAAGTGCCCTGCTGGAAATAACAGCGGCAAGGGGATGTCAGTCCCAGCACAAGGAGGAACGCGAAAGCTTTCTCAAAGGGACGACTCGCAGAGCGCATGAATCTGCGCCAAGTGATGCTGCTCGGAGCCCCACTAATAGCAGAGGGTGTGTCCTGGGCTTTCGGGCTGTCAGCAGACACTTCCAGCTCAGACACCCAGCCACCAGCCAGCGAGGAAAGACTGCCAGGAGCCAAGGACAACAGACAACTTGCATGCGGTACCTGGATTCTGTGGTGGCACATCCACATAAACTGCCACCAGCAGCTTCTAAAATCCACGGACTGATCTCCAGGGCTCTTTGAATTGGGCTGGAAATCACAAATTTCACCCAAGCAAAGACATGGGCCACGGTTCTATTTTTATTAATATTAATAGCAGTAATATAAATGAACCGATCTTCTCTAAATGAGGGTCATCCCTTCCAACCCTAACCATTCTATGATTCTATGACATGGGCCACGGTTCTATTTTTATTAATATTAATAGCAGTAATATAAATGAACCTATCTTCTCTAAATGAGGGTCATCTCCCCCGGTAATGACAAGACCCTGGCAGGTAATCACAATCCTTACAGAAAAAGGCTTTGCCTTCACTGCTGTCCCCTAAGATAGTAAATCTGAGACAATCTGTCTGGTTCTTAAAATACAATTCCTCTTTACTAGAGCTGATCTTCCAAAAGGGGCTGGAGGATGCGCCTTCTCATTTCTTTTTTCTCCACATTTTCTCTGGCAAAGCCTCAGACCTGCTTAGGGGTGTTTCGCTCGTCTCCCAGAATGCCTGGTTTTGCAGGAAGGGGAAGCCTTCAACCAGAAAAATCTCACCAGCATCAGCCGGGGACTGCAAATTCCCAAGCTCCAACTTGAATCCTGCCACAGAGATGACGTGTGGCCTTGGGAAGAACCATGTCTCCTCCCTGCCAGCTCTCCATCTGCTCCTTGCTAACAAACCGGGATTATGGAGCTGCCCCCTCCCAGAGGGCAGGTTAAACTCTGAAAGTGGAAATTGGGCTACAAGCAGGATATGTTATTCTAACGCAGAAAAACCCCTTCCAGGCCTCTTTTCTCTTCAGTGCGAAGGAAAGCTGTGGCCCGGCTTTTCCACTGGCACAGACTTCTTTCAGCAGGCGGTAGATTAAAGCCGAGAGAATAATCCATAGCAATTAATTTATTCAATGACTTCAGCCTCATTTTCAGTTCACAAAATGTCTGCAAGCCATTTACCCTTTTTTCCATGGTTTACTCATTATTCACAATTATTGCAACGTAACTCTGGGTCTGTAAATTACCCCTGAACAATTAGCTGACCATATTTGAGAGGCTACTTGGGTTAGTTTCCATTTAATACGCAGGGCACACTGTCTCTTTGTTCCCTACTTGCTGTTGAGATAAGAAAGGGCACAGATGGGGCCGAGATCCAGGCAGACACGTTCACCCACTGCACCCAAAACCACCCTGGTCGCTCTCCTGAGACCGGCTGGCTCCTGCAGCAGAGAAAACGGAGCCCCGTTAGACAGTTCCCAGGACACTGCTTCCTCGTGCTGGGCTACTCCCATCCCTTGGTGGGTCAGACCTCCTCTTCAGAAACATGTCCCCAGAAAAAAACCCACAAATTTTAACAAGTTGAGCATTTTTTGTGCCTGTGAATATTTTCGTACGCTGGTTGAAGCACGTTTTCACAAGCATTTCAGCAGCACAGAGAACTACCACAACGCTCACAGATTTCCTTCAGTTTTCATCAAATAAAGGAGGAGTCCTTCAAGGGGTCTTACCAGAGAGAACACCAACAAGTGGCATTTGAACAAAAAATGGATGGGGCTACTGGTGGGTAAAGGGGATGCTGGAAAAGTCCACGCAGGTTACCACGGGACACGCAGGTTTGGAGACATTTTAGCATTCTCGTGTGCTTTTGGCTTAGCAAACAAACAAATTGCAAAGTGCAAAAAGAGCTTCTGGAAAATGCATTAAGGCAATTTGCAAGTAATTGCAGTGAGCTGGGCTATTATGACTTTGACTTCTGAAGTATAAAATCTCCCCAAGATAATGACGATAATCATATTGAAAATAGTTGCCACCCTTTCATCTTCTAAGACAAAACAGAGATCTTTGGGAATTTGGGACCCTGTCACTCTAATTGAACATCTGACAGGAGCGTAATTGGAGTGGAAAGCAAAAGGGTCACCCGACTGCCCATGCCGAATTCATCAGCCTCCCTCTGCCATCGCACAGGGCAGCTGGTTCGTCTCCTGCACACATTTCTCATTTAAATAGCATCGTTGCCAATAAAAAGGCTGTCAGACAGACTATTTCCAGAGGAGGTTTGGCTCTCAGTACCTCGCACTGTGCGTTACACAGGCAGCTCATGAAAAATGGCACCAAAACCCCGGAGCGAACGTCACGTGCTGGCAATGCTGCCAGGTGCAGAACCACTACCTGGAACTCCATTTTTCTCAAGACAATGGAAATACATCGGAAACGGGCTGTGCAGAGGAAGCACCACCATTTCCAGCAGAAATATCTGCCTGTCCCACTCCCTGTGTCCCCTCCCAAAGCACAGCCTGCTCGTGCTGCCCCTCCACCCCACCGGGTCAGGCAGCAGCCAGGAGGGTGATGCTCGGGCGCCTTCCCCGCATCCTGGCACAGCCACTGCTCAGAGCCTGCCTCTGCACCAGGGACGGCCCGGTGACATGCGGAGGGTCCGTGGGAAAACTGCAGCAAGGCTCCTCCATGGACAGAAAAGAGAGGGGAGAATCGTGAGCTGCTGCTGGTGTGTCAAGGGAGCTGCCGGGGCAGGTTGCACGCAAGAGCCTCGGAACTCAGTGGAAAAATTCCCACTGGCTTCAGAAGAAGAAACTAAAAGAAATCAAACTAAACCCACTGCAACCTCTCAGGGCTCAAGGGGGTGTCTGTCAGTACAGCACAAGACACAGGCGTGCAAAGAAATCAGAAGGTCACGCATTCGGCGAATTCAGCAGCCACTATCAGATGGCTGAAGGGAAAAGTAAACACCAGCTGACGGCCACAACAGACTCCACAGACTTTAGTTAGTGTGAAGTATGAAGGCAATTTCATCCGTGATGCCTACCTTTGGGAAATTATTTGATTTTTTTAAGGGAAACACCTGCATCCCAGAATGTGTTGTCAGCACACAACTGTACTTCAGGCTGGCCAGGCAGTACGGACAGCCCCTGCCTCCCGGGTATTCCTTTTAGGTTTTAGTTCAGGACAGCTCCGACAGGCTAATACTGGTTTCTCCTCTTTAACTTATGAACCTGATGCCCACAGAGAACGACCAAATATCCTCTGGCTCAGGATACAGGACTGAGCAACCTGCTCTGAGGGAAGATGTGCCCCGCTCCGGGATAACTCACCCCAAACGGCTTCTGCAACTCCTCGATTTCGGCCAACTTGCAGGCGTTCAGCTGATGCTGTTTAAGCTTGAGTCATTGCTCCAGGCTAACAATAAAAAAGCCTCCCTGCATTTTCAGGGCTCTGGATGAGGTATAAAAACAAATTACCTAGCAAACACAGCACTTGGAGAAAGCGAACTATGGTAATTGAAAAATAAGTTTGGTGCTCAGCCAGCATAACCTCTGGATTCTGAAATAAAAATGATGCCTAATATGAGGGTTAAGCTCACCTCAAAAAACTGTTTTTCTCCTTCAGATCATCTAAGAACAAAAGTGAAAGAAAACAAAAGAAAACCCCAGCCACAGAGTGCGGGGGGTGCGATGCAGCATGAACTACCAGCTCCCAAGCATGTTTCCCTCAGTGATTTAACTCTGTACTCGGGTATGGGCCTCAGTTAGCAAAACAATGCGATTTCCCATCTCTACTCACAACGAGGTGTTTTGCAGCCAATGATTCCAAAGCCTCTCCAACCTGCAACCAGTGTGCAGGACTAGACATTCCTCAGCACAGGCAACAAAACTCCCGTGACCGCAGCGTGAAATACAGAAATACGAAAAGCAGGACAATGACAAGCCCTTCCTCACGCAGGTTGTCCTCTGGATGCTCCCCGGAGCCACCCAGACCGGCCCTGCCACACCAGTGACTGCGGTTCATTCCCCTCTTGAGTCAGCTCTGCCCTGGTTACTCTGGCGAGTCGATCCAACGCATCCAGTCCCCAGCCTGGAAACCCACCGTGGTCTAACGCTCCGATCCAAGGAGAAGCAAGCTCTTCCATCCTGTCCACGTCCCATCCACCACCGACCGCTTTCACGTGCAGTGGAAATTCCCACTTTCCACCCTAGAAATGGATCCTTAGCCGTGCCTCAAGGCCAACGAGGAGCACAGCACCCCACAACCTCTTGACGAAACACCAGGACGGTGAGAGGCAGAAAATTCTGCCTTGTCTCCACTTCCTGGAGTTCTCGTGCAAGCGAACGTAACACGAGCTTTCCATGCCGGCGGGACCGCGCTCCACAGGGAGAGCCGGCTGCCCGCCTGAGAGGAACTCGGGGACTGCGGAAAGAAACGGAACCGCTTCCCGCAGTTCTGCCGTTCCTGTCCTCTCCAGGCACTCAGACTGTGGTTTGCCCCTAAACCTGATCACGTGGCATTGCCAGCATCCGAAAATTCACTTTTTCTTACTATCATCCCATTACTCCCCGCAATTTTGCCCGTGACATGCCCAATGGTTCTCCCGGTCCTTCTTGTCTGTAACCTTGAGACACTCAGAGTTACGTTTCCCCTTAAGTCACCGTTTAGCCAGGTTATACATTTTTAATTCCTTAATCTTTCCTCATAAATCCTATCCTAGCTTCAGTCATTTCAGCGGCTCCCTGAATCACCTCCATCTCCCCGGAACTGGCGCGATGAGCAGAGCCCAGCAGAGGCTGACACGAGATGAGAGACAACTGCAACTGCCCCGCAGCCCGGTACCAGTAATCCCAAATTACGTTGTATTTGCGCCCAACTATCAGTCAGAACTAGGCTTCAACCTACCATTAAAATGTCTTCTCAGGGCAGCGTTTCTCATGCAACGCTTCTCTGTGAGATGGATTTGATTGAGGTCCTCGACGCAGCAGCTCCAGCGAACAGCAGCGAGGCACCTCTTTGTGCCCAGAGGTAAACCGCTGACGGGAGAGCTTCCCTGCAAGGGTCAGGTCTGGATGAGGAATGTTCATTCACTTCTAACCATCTGCAGGGTCTCCTCCCCAAAAGCAGCTGACAAGCTTCACCTCCTGCAGTTCCGCGGTGGGACAGGCACCATACCGGGGCATACACCCACCAGCTTACGACTGCGAGAGACCGGCCCGAGAGTGCGAAGCGTCGGCACGGAGAGCGCTGACAGGCCCTGCGCTGCCCCAGGGGAAGGAAAGGCTGCGAGTTTCGACAGACAGAGACGGATACGGCCTTAAATGCGCTTAATTACGCAGTCACATTTCTGAGTTTCTCATGCTGTTGGCCTCCCTTTTCGGAATAACACATACCGATTTGAAAACGTGAGTTAGATTACGATAGAGAACCAAATCTATTAATTTGGACTAATCACCTGAATGATTTATTCGTCAGCAGACGTGGCCTTAGCTGTGCGGTAGGGCTCAAGCGAGGGTACTGCAATCCTACACGGAGCGCTGGGGTGTTAAAAATCAGCCAGCACAGAGCGGGCAGCTGCACACCACCATTCATATCCATGACTGACACGGCAGCTCGCCGTTACCTGTGGCCAAATGTCATTCCTAGTGCAAGGACTGTGTGCCATGGCTTTGCCAAAATAAGTAAGTAAATCAATAAATAGCTAGGTGTTTGCTTTTACACTCTATTTTTAGGCGATTCTTTTAATAACAAGTCAGATGTTAGGCTGGGCCGTGAGGAAAGCCATTAAACTTCGCATCTGAAATTCAAAAAGCACTTGTACGTGTTCCTCTCGAAGTCAGCCCCAAGGCAGGAACCATGAAAATGCAAAAAGCTGGTAAGCTGCCAGAGAGAGTGCATCGAGGAAGAGTTTTTGTCTAAAAGAATGCATGATCAGAAGAAAAAGGATTTATTAATTTACTAGTTTATTAGTAAATTATTAGTTAATTAATAAATCCTTTTTCTTTTATTAATTACTAATTTATAATTAATTCCTTTTATTAATTTACTAATACTTGGGTTTACAACCAGAGAATTAGGCAGGATAGTCTGTCTCAATCAAGGCCTTGAAGACCCACAGTCGGTGGGCTGGACTTGCCCCACGTCATCTAGTACTTCCAGATGCATTTCCACTCCCGCTAAAGTAACTGCGCCGACGGCACCATCCGGACGGCAGAGCAGAAAACAGCGGCAGATCAGTGATGCTGTCAAGCAGGGCACGGACCGGAGCTGGGTGGGAAGGTGGTCCCCCCTTGCACGCAGTGCTCACAAGGAAATGCTGGGGAGGGGGACAGATGAGTTTCAGGAGGGTGTGGAGAACCTGCACGGGGTAACGATCTGGTTCAGCCTAGTTTTGACCTCATTTCCCAGCCACATGCTATTATTAAACGTGTGAATGACTCATCCCAATTACAATACGTTAATATTCATTAAGGTGCTTTGCCTTTGAGCTCGTGCTTGCCAGGATAGTTTCACCTGTGGCCATAAGCTGCGGCAGGGACACCTGTAGGGTGAGGAGGGGAGATCTACCACCCCTTGTTCAAACCAGAGGCGTAAAGCCCATTGCACCAGAATTTGAAGGACCAAAAGGCTCCAATCAAATAACCAAAAATTAAAAATCACTAATACCTTTAAGGGAATTTTAAAAGCATTCCTAGAATTATAGAATCTTTCAAGGTGGAAAAGACCTTTAAGACTATCAAGTCCAGCCATTAACCCAGCACTGCCAAGGCCACCACCATCCATGTCCCTGAGCACCACATCCACGTATCCCTTAAACCCCTCCCAGGATGGTGACTCCCCCCTCCCTGGGCAGCCCCTTCCAATCCTGTCAGCCCTTTCCAGGAAGACATTTTCCCTAATATCCAACCTAAACCTCCCCTGGAGCAACTTGAGGCCACTCCCACTCAACATCCTGCTGCAGGCCATGGGTTCTGAGGGCAGCAGACCATTTTTATGGATTTCTACACCTTCACAAGGTTAGATACTGCATACATCTGCCAAGATCCCAACACCTGCTCCACCACTCCACTGGAATGTCTGGCACAGTCTCTCCTGCAAGCCCAGGTCCAGGTCTCACCCCAGCACTCAACAGCAGAGGGTTCATCTTGCCACTGGTGAATATTCCTTGGATCCCTGCCTCAGGAGGAGACGGCGGAGTACTGAGGGGTACGTAAGGGTTGAGCTGAAGTGCACGGGCTGTGTCCACCCGCCTGCAACCTGCTCAACCCAAGCGGTCTGGGATTGAGCTGTCTACCCATCACACCAGGAAGTAACAAGTTTTTCCCAGGCTTAACTGCCACAAGCAAGAGAACAAGAGCCTGTACCTTCAGCTCCAGCCAGGAACTGATTTTCCTCTTTACTTCATCTTTAAAAAAGATAACAGCGATGTTATTAAGCCGAATTAAAGAAGACTCACCTTCTGCATCGTCATGCATCTAACTAGTCTTTGATGCCGTCTGCTGGAAGATGAAAAAGGGGTTTTAATACAGAGGTGGCAAGATCTTGCGACGCGACAGCTGTCAGGAACTGCTGCTGCTGCCTCTAGCACAGAGCTTTGACGTTGGCAAAGCAGAATACACACGGCGACGAACACTGATTTTACAAACATGCAATTTATCAAATGACACAAATCAGCTAAATGACATGAAAATATATCTGGAGACTTCATAACGTTACCTTCCGCTCCCGATAGGATGTGACAGACTGGGGCTGAAGAGGGTGGCTTTCAGCTGCACAGAATACTGACAGGGTAAGACCATTTAATACCAGCTATTTTCTCATCTCTTAAGGGTTGTCTTTCCTTCTAATTTTACAACTGTTAAACTACTGACATGCTTGCTACCATCCTAGTTAAAATTACACCCCATTCTCAAACCAAAGTACATCTTTGTAATACGCTGAGGGAGGTGTTGGCAGAACTGCTCCATCGCATCCGACAAAAGGATAGGAAGGAAAATAAGGTGGTGCAACCTTGCAGTATGTGGCTCCGCTCCCCCTCATGAGGGGACACTGAGCATGAAACTTGGCTGCTTCTTCCCTTTCAACCCTTCCTGGATCTTGTCTACCTCACCTCCTGCACGGGATCCCCTTCTCTCAGGTCAAACTCCCAGGAGCACGTTGGGGTTTTAGCACTATTTATCCCCGTATCTCCTGAGGACTCACCTGCTGAAACAACCAGGCACTTCAGCTGCTCCCCAGAACCTTCCAGTATTTGCCCATAGCATCCAAGACATTTCAGACCTCAGCAGATAAGGGCAGAACAGAGCCCTCCTCCCACTCCCAGATACTCCCGTGTGAACCTGCTGCCGCTTGTGCCGAGGTCAGAGCCGGGGTGCGGGAGCGGTCAGCACCGCAGGCTGCCCCGCGCGCTCTTCAGGGCTTTACTCACGGCTTAACGCAGCAGGATGGAAAAGGCTTTTGAGAAAACAGAAGACGACCATTTGCCTTGTGAACACGACCTTGGCTTCTGATGCCAACATGTTCTGATGGAGGATACTGCTGCAACAAAAATCCACTGTAAGCGATGTCCCAAGGAGCAACATGCCAGGAATGTCTCGTGCTATTCCAATTTTTTCCCTCTTCTCCTTCTGCATTACCTAACAATCTCTATTTTGCTATTCAGCAGCAGCGTCTCCGTATTTCTTGGTATTAAAACATCCACAAGCTACATTTCCATACTTTGGCCAAGTCTACTAATTACATCTAATTTACTAATTTGGACACTCCAACTGCTATTGGGCAGCTCTGTAAGTAACTAGAATCGGGACATTCAATTGCACCTGCTTTCTCTCCTGCCCGGTGCATATCTGTCACCTTACGACAGGCAGTCCGGGTCCTGTGCCGAGACCAGCGGTGCCCCGGCAGAGCCGGGATTTCACTGAAGCAAGACTCAGCAAGCATCCCGCAACACCGCGATACCCCAGTGCACTGCGAAGCAGCAGAACACAAACCATCAGGGAAAAATGATACCAAATACTGCCAGTTATCATGCTGGACTGAACTCATCCGCTTGCTTTGCCACCTTTTCAAGCAGCGGAGGAGGCGATGCTGTGTGTCCTGGCCTAAAAGCTGACCTCCACGCCCTGGGCAGAGAGGGGCTCCCACCGAGTGCCCCTGCCTCCTGCTGGGACCCTCAGCGAGCACCCCCATCCCCAAAACACAGAAAGGCCCTTGTGTTCCTGTGAGGTGCTCCGAGACAAGGCTGCACCCTGATTTCAAGGGATAATAGAATTATTGGAATTATCCAAATTGAGATCAGAAAAAGAATCCACATTTTTCCCTTGCCACTTTTGTTCAGTTTCGGGGCACAGGAAGACAGTATTTTTACAAGCTTCACCTGGTTTTTTTATCATTAGCATCAAGCTTCATCCACAGCAAACGAAGCCAAACAAAAGGAATTTACACTTGTTTCTGGCTTGCTTCACAGCGCCTTCAGCTCACCCCAAAGGCCATCAGCCCCGTTTTCCCTAGTACTTTCTTCTGCAAACTGCTTTAAAATAACGAGGAGCTGAAATAAAATTTTCCCATGAAGTGAAAAATCGGTCTAAGTAGAGGTTTAATTGTGCATGCTAATTGTTTGCAGCAGTGCACTTAATGTCAAAGCAACTGTTAGTTGATAAAAACCTGACATTTGGAGAGGGGAGTCAGCGAAAACAAAGCAAACTTGGAAAACTTGAAGTCGTTAGGGAGCTTACTCTCTGCGCTCTCAACTAAGAGGGAAAAAAAGCTAGGGCTGGATTTTTCTGTGTTTGCATTCGTTTCTCCTTACTTAGGTTGCTTTGGGAGGAAACGAAACGCTGCGATACAATCCTCGGTGGTAACGGTGGAGAGGATGAAACGAAGTTCCCAATAAGCGACTGCAGGCTGGAAGAGCTCAAGACCTCAGCAGATAAATCGCTCTCCTCCCGCTGCACGCCCGACCCCACCACCCGGAGGACACCCCTGCACTGCAGGGCGTCAAATTCCATAGGAGTACCTTGGAATACACCCTGAATGTATTGGAAGGACAAAGACAACAGGGAAGGATCCTTGGGCGGACCTTTGCCGTGCTCGTTACTTGGCTGGAGCTCGCTCCCCCAGTTAACGCTTCCACACCAGCACACGGGACGAGGAGTGCTGCTGGAGCCCTGGCACCTAACTTGCCTTCCAGCTCCTCCCTCACCCCACCTACTACACAAAGCAGGAGGGAAGGTCTGGGCATGTTTGGAAGCAAATGAATAACCAGCACAGATCCGACCTGTACCTTCCATGTTTAACACAAGGATGTGAGGCTGGACGGCATTACTAGAAAATTAAAAATAGCTGCTCCTGTTACCGGAATTGTTCACTAATTTTGACACAAGCCAACATCTGTTTTTATCAGGAACTCACAGGAGTAATTTATCTGAATGAAACTACCACAGAATTAGCATTATGCAGCTGGGCCTGGTTTTGCCCGTTTGGATCTTCACACAGCTTTCGAAGCCAAACAAAGAGATGCCAAACACATCCCCAACTTCCTGCTGCCACTCACTGAAGGTGTCCGGTTCGGGCAGGTGAACAGAACCCGCCTCTTCCATCCAGGCAGAGGAGGAAGGACAAGCAGCACCCTGCTCCTCTTTAACCCCTGGTATCTGGGCATCACCACATCAGGCATGCCTTGACTGATGGAATGCACCAAAAACGATGGGGCTTCTTCCCAAAGCCACTGTCCAACTTCCCAAAGCCACTGTCCAACAGCTGCATTTCAACCTTCGCTTCAGAAACACCAGTAACTAGAAAAGAGGAGTATAGCCCCAGATGACGGGTCTGGGGAAGTGGTGGGTTTTCCCCACACAAAAGGTTCTTCAGAACCAGTTAAGTCACCTGTCCATTTCCATGGAAATGCCTTTGTGTGCTGGTTTCTGTGTGTGGTGGGGAATTTGAGAGGAGCCGTGTGCTCCGTATGCAGGATGAGCAGCCTGTGGGGAGGGCGACAGGGCCAAGGGGGTTGCACACCCCATTGTTTCTGGATAGATTTCACCTAGATTACAGGGGCAGGGAGCACTGTGAAATGAATGAAAACACTGCCTACCTTGCCATATGTTTTAAAGTGTATTCCACTTCCCAAGCCATCCCTATCAGCGACACTATGCCAAAACACGCAGTCTACCTTCTTGTACATCCAGGTACGGCTCTTCCCATCTCTCACTCCAGCTGGACACAGTGAAGTCACTCCGCTGTTCTCGGCTTCACACTCAAGCGGCTGCTCGACGAGAAGCAGATGTGCAGCTGCTGGAGAGAACACCGCCAGACTGAGGTTGCAGGGCAGATGTTGTTTATTCAGTCATAAATATCCCGAGCAGCACCCTGGGGAAAGCAGGAACAACTGAAAATCACTTTGCTTCTCTGGGAAAAACGCAAGGCAGCTGAAGCCGCGCAGCATTGTGGGACTGAGGGGCTTTTCCCCCTGTTTTCTCTCTGCTTTGCACAAATTCTCTTTTTCAAACTGCATCACGCCCATCACTGGCGTTTCCGGCATTATCAGTCACCAGCTGCAGTTGGAGAGAGCATCTCTGGGTCCCACGGCTGCTGCCAAATCCATCACCCTCACGGTGACATCACCGCTCGCCCGGGATTCGTGGCTCTGCTGCGGGGTGCCTGGCCGCGGAAGGGGCTGCGGCTCGGGGGGACGCCGAGCTCAGCTGAAGCCTGTGGTGCAAACACTCACCCGCCTCTCAGAGGAGACCAACTCTGACCAAGTGACCACGCGCTCCCTTTTTCCCCATGGCAATACAGCCAGTGCCCAGGGAGCTTTGATTAAGTACCCAGGGGATAAAAAAAAATACAGCTTAAAGCGCACATTCTTTCCTCCCAGCTCTGATGCGTCACTCAGGCATCACTGACATAAAGGTGGAGACCGACCCGAGCTGCACAGCAGCAGAGCTGCTCTCAGAGGTCCCCAGAGCTGGTGGCACCAGTCTGTAGCACACGGGTGAGCACAGAGCCCCGGTGTACATCTGGGTCTGCAGCGCTACCCAGCGCATACATAACTCAGGAAACGCACTGCTGTCTGGGAGTACTTAGTATCTCTCTTTTTAGTCAGGAATTGGAGCATTCCTCACATTTGACAGATGTGCTGGAGTCCCGCGGGAGGAAGAACTTTGCACTCACCTTTAATGGAAGCCTGACCTCAATTTGGGCACTTTTCAGAGAATGGCTAGAATTGGGGCAGGTTTGGAGTTGTGCCTAACCAAGGCCTGTAAAAGTTCATTCCCTGAATCCTAAAGGGCCCCAGCTCTCAGCTCATTCTCTGCACTCCTGAGCAGCCCGAAAGCTGCTGCCCAGCCTCAGAGCACGGGTGGCAGAGCCCCCGCACCTCCCCTGGCAGCACCGGGGTCCTTGGGGACCACAGCAGCACCACGCACCCACCCCGAGTCCAAGCGTTCAGGCGATGCACGTCCCAAACCGTGGAAGCTGAGGACTGGCATCTCCAGCAGATTCCTAGTCTGCCCAGTGGAAAGGCTGCAGTTTTCTACTAAAGGACAGGAAAAAGAACAAGCATTCTACCTGCATCAGTTACTGGCTCAGGGGCTTCTCCTTGCCTCTGTCCCAGAGCAATAGAGTAATTCATTAATTAAATTAATCCGTCTGAAATATTCACCTTGCAACAATTAGGTAAAACCACCTACAAAGCCTCCTCCGAACAAGATAATTTGCTGTTTCAAGTCTGAATCATGCTGGCCTGAGAACACAGGGACTACAACAGCTACACTAGAGACACATGAAGGGATTTTAATTGCCTGCAACTCCAGCACTGTCAAAGCGTAGGGCAGGGAGGGAGAAGCCTTTATAGTTGTCTCACTGTTACAGCGGTGTAGGGCGTTTGAGCCTGAAACGCTTCGACATGATAAGGGGCTTAAAATAGTAATCAACTTTTCTTATTCAAATAGGTATCTGGTTTTCACTCCTGTGGCTTTCTGCCTGTACTCCGAGGCAGTAACTAGGTCACGGAGAGAGGAGAAGCCGTGGGAGGAAAATAAGTTTTGTATTCTGGGGATAATACATTCAGCCAGTTTCCCCACTGCGAGGCAGGATGGGGCTGGGGGGCTGTAAAGGCACCCCCATCCGCAGGAGCTGCCGGCATCAGGCGCTGGCTGCAGCCGCCCAGATCTTGGCTGATGCCCACCCGAGGCAACAGCTTTCAGAGGAGCAGCCCCCACCCAGAAGTGCCCCCTGTGCTGCATCCACCCCCCATGCAACGTTGCTGTGGTCCTACCCTTGGTGGCCACGGTCTCCAACAAGGCGGTGGGGGGCTGTGGCCATCGGGAAGCCAAAGCTTCCAAGGGAGCTCCAACCAGAGCGTCACCACGCTCCCGAGGGATGCGGCAGGCGCTCGGTGGGGGCCATGGGGCAGACGCGCTCTAGAGCCTAAGCATACACATCGCTCTGGCACCCAGCGGAGAGCCAGGTCGTCGAGCACTTGAGGCAAGGTGCCTTCCTAATAGCTGAACCCTGAATGGCCTCGGGATCATCCACGAAAGGTGTGCGAGGGGACCCCCCTGGATCCGGGGGTTTGCCTCCCCGCTGGAGGAGCTGCCAGGAACAGACACCTCGGGACATGCTGCTTTCTGCAAATGAGATCTGACAGGCATTACGCAGGAAGGATTCTGAACACGGGCAAAAATATAGGGATGATCACGATACACTTGCAAATGCTTTTACAAAACACGTGTTTGCACTCTCATGATTTTATACACATCTATACCCCAGAGCTGACCACGTGCCAGCAATCTGCACACAAGTGTCTCTCCGAGGAGGGGCTGCTCACTGCTAAAGGTGCTGCAGTATCTGGTCCCTCACCCATCTCACCGTCACAGCCCCAACACTGCTACTTGTGCCAGCGGTGCTGCAGGTATGAAACAGGGTGGTTTTATGAGCTACATCAACCAGTGACTGATATACACCCAGGCAGTAGCGCACACGTAAGACACAGCCTCTAACTACACATGTTCTAATCAGAGCTTCATTTCCCCCATCTGTTAACAAAGACCACGTTTCTGACCCCACGTGAAAGCACACACCCTGCACACAGCCGGCTGTGGATGTTATCCCGCCTGGCACAGGTGCCCCCCAGGAGCTGAGCTCGCTGCTGGCTCGGCTTCCCCCGTTCTGGGATACTCCCCGGGTCCCCCGGAGCATCCTCCCACCTCCAGCCCAGCCCTCCACTTCCCACAGCTGAAACCAAGAGGCTGAACTCCCCTGAGCCGAATGCACACTGCACCCTCAGAAAGCAGCAAAATGAAGATGTTAATTATGAAAAGAGAAGCTGCCAGGATTATTAGAGAGGTGTTGAGCAAATTAGAAGCTGTTATTCATGTGGAGAACAGCTTAGCATATGCTTGGCATTTTTGTCATCTACTCAAACCCAAGACCCCGATGCATTGAACTACTCCTTGTCCTCATGCGACCTACCTGTGGGGGGCACAGCAGAATGGATCCCCGCGCTTCCAATTTATTTATCTCTTCCAAAGGCACCTTTTTGGCACAGCATCACGCTGAAAAGCTGCCAACGCTTCCCTCCAGCGCACAGCGACGCTCGGGCTGTGGTTTAGGAAGAGAAAGTTCTACAGATGGGTCCTTCACATCCAGTTAGCATCTCCTCACTGCTAGCCGACGATGCCACATTGCAGCTTAATTAATAATAGCTTTCTGTGGAACTTACTCATTAAAACAACAACAGAAGCAGCATAATGCACTGTGGCAGGCCCTCAGCAATTCGCAGAGCTCGCGTGGCAGCAGCCACACTCCTGCCAAAGCGATGGAGAATTCAGAGTATGCAAATGGTGGGACTGTTGGTTTAGAACTGAACACACAACCAAGAGGTGTTTATCTTACCGGCCCTTGCAGAGCCAAGCAGGTGACTCGCGTACTCGTCGGCGTAAGGGAGAGCAGGCGGTGGGCTCCTCGGCTGCTTTCAGGATGCAGAGCATTTTCAGCTCTTACTGCTTTTCAGGCATTTGCATGCTTTCTCAGGGCTTTAATTTCCAGTTCTTCTTCCCTGGAACAAGCACGTCGTAACTGTCACAAGGCTGCAGGCAGACGTCATCACACAACCAATCTGTACGTACAACGGGGGGCTGAACGCGCACGAGTTGTGCACGCACGCTGGCAATGTTAATGCCTGCTTATTTCCAGGGACGGCATTCCAAATGATTAGCAGCAAAACAATGCGATTTTATTCTTCACGGTGCCTACAGTGGGTTAAGGTTGATGATATTCAGATCACGGAACGGTTTGGGTTGGGAGGGGCCTTAACAACCATCCAATTCCACCCCCTGCCATGGGCAGGGACACCTTCCACTTACATTCCAGATAAACTGAATATTGAACAGCTATCTTATTAGGTGCAAAATAAATGCTCTGTGATGTGCTGGAGAAAGAGGCACTATGAGAGAGCGAGCAGGGACCCGGCCAGCGAACAGCAGCTTACAGATCCAGAGAACCTGGGATTCCGTGAGCTGCCAGAGACCCAAGAACGTGGCTGGCACCTGCCTGTCACAGCACAAATAAATATTACAGACCATAACCTTGGAAAAAAGTGTTCTCAAAGTGAAGCTTTTGGAGCCAGGAGGTCAGCCCTCGAGAACAAAACACCCGCAAGGCTGGCAATGTGTCAAACAGTTCTTACGTGACATTACCATACCCACGAGCTGCAACCCCGGGCATGAACACTGAATACCAAGATGGCACAGAGAAATTCGCTTCCCCAAAACCCAAGTGAAGCTTGAAGCGCATCAACCAGAAATGTCAGTGTCATTAATAAAATGAGGAGAAAAAAGGGTTATCTCGAGGTAATTGCAGGCTTTTAATGAAAGGAGTCATGCTAGACCAAAGCCGTGTCACGTCACACAGATGTGTAAACAAGAGTGACAGCGCAGCGCTGAATCCATAAAAGAAATCAGCCCCCTCACTCAGCAGCTTTCCACAGGCAGCTGCGGATAAACATGTGGTACGGCACCTTCGGAGCAAGGCGGAGTGCAGAGGGACTGCGGCGAGCTGCAGGACTGACCTTGCAGGACACCACTGACCCTTAGGTCGCTGACCTTTGAGAGAACACGTCACTGCTACCACAGCAAGGGACCCGAGCAGGTGGTCAGCAGATTTCCGTGGACTAGAGGTGGCAGCAGGACGAGTCCCACACCCAGACATGGTCAGCAGCAAGGGCATTGCTCAGGTAGAGGCAGCGAGGAGAAATCTTAACCCTCGCCTGGCGATTTTTTCGGGTGCTCAGTACAAAGAAAATTGGGATCTCCGCTGCACCCACACCGGGGTTTCTTCACTTAGAGAAAACCTAGCTCCTAAGGAACTGTGCTGAAAGCACAAATATCTTCCCGCGTGGGAGCAGCCGTCCTGACCTTGGTGCACAGAGAACCCTGCGGGTCGGCTGGACAGGCGAAACAAGGACAGCTGACAGCTCCCTACAAACCTCAGGGGGCGTCAGTCCCGTGCTTTAAACTTAAAATCCACATGCGCACTCAACCCCCGTGGTGTTTGTACTGTGCTCGTTCCGCTTCCCTCCCCGGCTCTTCCCATTTTCCTCCCACTCTTCCTGCCCAGTTTCTGCCAGGACACTGTCCGAGCGGCAGCCACTAATGCCGAACACACAACCTTGCTACCGCACGCAGAGCGGGTGCCTCTCTCGCCAGGCCAAACACAGAGATAAAGCATTTGCTTTCCCAACTTCCATGGCACATAGCCTGCTTTCTACCGACGGTCTGCCTGCAGGAATTCAGCAGCCAGGTTCTTGGAGAAGAGCTCTGCCCTCCAGCTCTGGCAGTGCCTTTCCACCTCCTCCAACAACGCACATCAACATCCATAAAACGGGGAGGTATGCTGCAGCCTGCTTTCATCTTCCCTCTCCAGGGGCCCGACGCCGCTGGAAGCTCAGCCGGGTGGGCTTGCTCCCTCGGGTGCCACAGCCTTCGAGTGGGATGCTCGCCCTAACAAGGGCACGAGCGCAGACCCGGCCCTCCACAGCCCTTGGAGCGCACCAGGGTAAGGGAGGCACCCGAAAGGCTGGGTCATGCCCAGCTCCCCCGGCGAGGGCTCAGCCTCTGGCCCGCACAGGCTGAGCGCTGCACCCCAGAGCAGCAGCAAGGCTGGACGCTGGGCACCCATGCGCAACGCCGGGGAGCGCAGGGTTGTGGGTGCTCTCCGTTCAGCCATGCTGTCCACGACCACAGTAATCAATTAGTGAATGATTAACGGCCTCTTGAGAGCAGAGTCAGTC
>NW_010241180.1:0-10153 GCF_000690775.1 Eurypyga helias
GCGGGACCGTTCCCCGCCGGCTCCCTGGGCGGCTTGGCTCTCCTCGTTCGTTGCCTTTACCCCTAGAATCGGCTTTCTGCTGCGGGAAGTACCGGGCTTTGATCCACAAGCAAGTCCTGATGGCTGCCAGCGGTGGCGAGCCCGTTCCCGTCTAAGCCGCCGCCGCCGCCTTTTAGAAGGTGCGAGAACAGAAGCTTAAAGTAAAACTCCTGGTTTCATTAGTTCTCAAACTGAGTAACTTATTGAGGTCCGTTTATTTATTCGGACTGGGCGTTGGAGGGATGTGTTTCAATGAGAACAGTCATTGATTTGGCCTGGAGGCTGATAACTCCCAGGGCTTACCTGTTTGTGGTTACATCGCTACTTTTACTGGAGGAACAGATGTTGGATGTTATGAAACGGTGGCCTATAGTAAGGTCACTGTGGTTATCTTTTAAAAATAATACTTTAATTTTAGTTTGGGCTTTTGTCGGGTAGTTGTATACCTGTATAATGTTAGAAAAACTACCGCCACCTTCAGAAGCTTAGTAATTACTACACTTACTCAGAAAAGCCTGCTTGGTGTTTTAATATGAACTCACTTTCAGCTAACACAATGCACTGAATACAATTTTTACCCCCTACCAGATGCTTTATAGGGCTTCATATGGTCCTTAAACCTCATGTGATGGAGTTAACTTTTGTATGCAGATGATTCCATTGTGATGCTCAATGTTAGACTTGTTTGGTACTTGGATCATTTGTACTTGCTCTTGGAAATCTCTGCTTTGCTAATGACTTCTTTGGACTAGGTACTACATTCTGATAAAGCACTTCCAATAAACATGGATACAGAAGTTGTCATCCTGTTGCTGCTTCCTGAAATGTACCCATGTTTTCTCCCAATGGAGATCTGTACTTGAAAAATCTGTTTTGGTGATAGTCCTGTTCCCCTGGCCTCTTCCTCCCTGCAATGGATGCAGCATTTGGTTCTGGTGGCTTGTTTTCTGAGCCATTTAACAATTATATTAACAAGTTTGAACTCACTTATGGATAAGGAACCTGTGTTTACTCTGTTATCAGCTATTCCAACTACTTCCTGAGGAAGTCTTTCATCTCTAAGTGTTTTATATTCACCACTCCAAAATACACGACCTCACACTGATCATGCTGAAACGCATAATTTTCCGGTAATCCAGATGGTTCCCAATCAGCATCTTTCTACATTATTTACTTAGAGCTTTTATGAATGTTCTTAATAAACTCTATTTCCAGACAAAATATGGAGTAGCTTGCTGCCAAGAACTAGTTCCTGTGGAATTCAATTAGAAATATGCTTGACTGATTGCTCATTGATAACACAGACCTGTAACCTTAGTTTTAATTGGCTAATTAGGAACTATACGTGCACAACTATGCTAGTTTCTGTGTCCTACAGAACAAGTTAATGTAGGAATGTGTTACATCAGCACTGTTTCTGTTGTCTGTCAGACATATGCTGTGATTGCATGAGATCTGGGAAAAAAAATATTGTCCATACATTTAAACTTGTAATTTCTCATTTATTTCTTGTTCCTATATCAAGAAGTCAGTTAGGTTTTTTGGGTTGGTTTGGTTGGTTTTGTGTTTTGTTTTGGTGGTGTTTTTTTTTTCCCTGGGATTACTGCAAGGTTGACAGTAAGTTCCTGAATCTATTCATTTCTTCCTTTTTTATTCTACTATTGGCACCACCTCAGCTGTCTTCGAGATTTTTTTTATTTTTTTCTGAGCTTCCCCAGATTTCTCAAAGCTTATGGAAAATCCACATTAACAGCACACAAGTCTCCTTTGCCAGCCCTTAAAATTCTTGGATGCAAGCTATCTGGAGCTGCTGATTTAAAAACCGCCTTCCTTCTGTTCCTATGTTTAAGGCTTTCCTTAGCTATTGTTAGAAATTTCTGATATATGCTGTTTTTCTCCAGAAATGTAGAACAAAAATGTATCTAAAGTTCCTCCTTTCTCTGAAATGTGCTATAAAAAAAATTACTCCTTCATGCTATTCACACAGGTAAGTATTCATTGTAAATACAACTTTTTGCTTACCTTCTGGATATTTTGACTTTTTTAACTTCTAATTTCTGTTTTGTATTATGCCAGGTTTTCATTTGGTTACATCCTCATTTTAACGTGGGGTTTTTACCCCAGCTAATGCCAGCTTTAGTTAGGAGATTGTGAGTCTGGGCTTAGGATACACTGTTGGCATATGCTTTTTACATAGAAGCTTCCAGGATTATCTTCCTCATGTACTGTAATTAAGAAGGTAGATGATTAATTAGGAAGCGAGGCATGCTTTTAATATGACTTAGCCTGTAGTGAAATAATACCTAATTCCATGATTTATCACGCAGAATGTTGTTCTGTGTGCATTCATGATACTGTCTGACTTTATTTTGGGGGTTTTTTTTGTAGGTTGCTGGGGACTTTTTTCTTCATTCCTTTGATTAGTTTGTCCTTCAGAAACAGTCCTGAGTAATAAGCTGAATATATTGTTATCCATATATTTTCCACGAGCATATACTAAAACCAGTTTGATTCAATTTATTCTTTCAAATTAGAAATTCAGTTCCTATTAATTAAATATGTATGTATAGGGGGTTAGGTTCTTGTCAGGTTTTTGGTCGTTTGCTTAACTTTAGCATGATCATCTTTACTTTGCACTAAATGAATGGTCAACTGATTCTGTAGCTCCTTAGTGTCATTGCATTTCATGTCACTGTTTTGCTTAGGAAGGCTTTATTTTTCCTCTGTGTCAGGCTAAACTATACAGATTTTATCCAGAAAAGATGCCCCAATATTCTACAGATCTAAATCCACTTAGTCTAGATGTGAATTAACCTTCTGTCTTCCTTTGTTCGTGCGACAGGAAAGATCTCTGCGGAGATCTCCTAGGTGTTCTTGCAGTGCCGGAGCGGTCACAGTTTAGGAGTGAAGTTCCTGTTTCAGTTCACAGTTCAGGCCCTGGTATGTGTGTACCTGTGTGACTGAAGAGTTAACTGAACAAGCAGGTGCCTGCTGTCACTCAGCATCTTTAAAGTATCACAATAACTTCTTGAAGCGAAGGTTTGTGTAGCCTTCTGCTGATATACCTTTGGGTGGTTCAAAGGACAAGACATACTCCCCAGGTTCTGCAAATTGGCTTGTGAGCACCACTTATTCTTCTGAGCAGATGTATTCTGCTCACTTCACACAGGTGGCCTGTGGATGGTTTTGGCAGGGCTCACAGTAGCTTCTTTAAATCTGCTTTGTCATTTTTCACAGTGATTATTTGATGTGGCAGCTCCCTGGCCTTTGAGATCAGAGCACGCTAAAAGATTTTGTTTGAACTTCTGGTTATAAAATTACCTGTGAACCAGGACAATACTCGAGGCTTCTCAGGAAATTATCAGTAGGTGGTGGAGTATCTGAACCAGTCAGCAGCGTCCAATGAGAGCTATTTTCAAGCATCTTCTTAAAAGGCTTCAGCATCTGGTTGGTCTTAATTGTAGGTAACTACCGATCCTCTTGTGTTAACTTGAAGTTACTCAGTTGTATCATGTCTTGGGACTCCCCTCCAAGTTCTTTGCTCAGCAGTTAGGTATAACCTGTTAATATCCTTTTGTCCTCTCTAAGTTTTAAACATCTGTATTTACTGTGTCTAGAGGTGCCTGCGCTATGGAAACTTCCAGAAAACCCGCCAGAACTGAAAACATCCCCTTTTTAAAGATCGATTTGTGTAGCTGGGTAGTTGCTAACTGGCAATTTAAATGTTCTCTGCAGGTAGCAGATGGACAGAACGCACATTGCGTGAGCACCAGTCTGCAGCTGGAGGTCTCATATTGCACCTAGACTGTCTGTTTTAAATTTTGTAGATTGTCATGCCAATTCTGGCATAAAGCTCACCATGTAAAAATGCATCCCCCCTCCAAATTCTAGGCTCTCTTTACCTGAAAAATTTCTCATGTAACCGTGGAAAACATGAACTCGATCCATGACTTTGGAAAAAGGGCAATTGGGCTTTGATGGAGTCCTTTACTGTTGACAAAAGTTGCTGCCAATATTGATCGTTGAGAGACTTTTTAAAGTGGGCAGCATGAACGGCAGTTACCACCACAAGCTCTTTCCTTCTGAGTACACACTTTACACCTGACAGATAACACACTTGGCTTCTGGTATCATTGACCCGGTTAGAGCAAAACTACTCCTTTGTCAGCCTGTTTTGCTTTGTTCTTCTGACACAAATCACAGTGATGACAAATATGTAGCTGCTAATATGCTGGAGCATTTCTGGTGACACAGCATCTGTGATGCATTGCTGCAGTATGGCTTCGAACACTCAGGACTGAAAAAGGGTTGTACATCTGGGCTGCTTTCAGGAGGAGATCCTTTGCATTTGTCCTGCTCTAGTTCAGTCTTAAGATGTTGGGTTTGTTGGTTTTTTGGTTTGGGTTTTTGGTTTTGGGTTTGTTTGGTTTTGTTTTTTTTTTTCCCCAAATTCATGAATTACGTCTTCTCTGCTTGTCTGGAAGAATGTTTGTTACCTTTCCACTGCAGATCTGCAGATGTATCCCTGCCCATGGCAGAGGGGTTGGAACTAGATGATCTTTAAGGTCCCTTCCAACCCAAACCATTCTGTGATTCTATGTGACACTTCTGTGTAGTTTGTAATAATGAAACAGCAACATTTTTGCAGTTTGACAGCACGGAGGTAGTTTATTGATTAGCAATGTGTAACCTGCCAGTAATCAGTGAACTATATCTTGTGGATCCATGTTGGCAGTACAACAAATAGCATATAACAAGTTAATAAGCTCCTGCACATTTCTTACATACCCTTTTACAACTGATGCCACTTACGTATTGGCACAGAACTATACGCACACCCCTTCTCTTCCAAGAAATGTGGGTTACAAATGCACACTCCTGCTTTTGGGAGCACAGATTCCCCTCTTTCTAAATCCTTCTTGTTGGAGATGTGGGCACGTGTACCTGTGTGGCCAATGCACGTGCCGGTGACTGCGTACCCCGTGAGTTCCCATATGTATTCCTGAGAGGTGGATCCCTACTGCTATGCCTCATCCTGTCATTCCCCTAGCCTGTTCAGGGAGTGGGGTGTCACCTGCTTAACAGTGTCCGATGGGGAGGATGCTGCCAGGCCTTAGGATAATGCCTGCTGCTCTGGTACTGCTTTCCCACCCCAAGGTTTCTTCTAACAATTGTGAATTCCTACGCTGCTTTTCAAGCTAACTTCTTTTCTCAAAAGGCTCTTGGTAATCTAATCCCCTGGTTACTGTTTAATCGGGGTGATCATTGTCTTAAGCTTTGTTATTGTTAATTTCCTCTCAGCGTTATCAGGTTTTGGGCAAACATCTCTCAGAACAGGTCGATCTGGGTATTCTGTTCGCACCCTCTGTTCACACTCAACATTCCTACTGCGTCATCTGTTGTTATCCAGCTCACCTCAGCAAGGGGACGGCTTCGTCCAATTCCTGTACAAAATATCCCCCGCATCAGTCCAGTGAAAGCAGAACTAGTGGACCCACAAACAAAACTGGTGGGTTTGCATCCAGTTGTTATTTTGGAAATCACCTCGGAAGGCTTCATGTGTGAAAAGGTTAATCGAGTATAAAAAAAAAATACATTCCAAGCCTAACCAATCTCCTGCGATCGAGATTTGGCCACTTGAGGCAGCACCGCTTGGCGCTGTTGCTCACGGTCTGCTTTACTTCGAAAGCAGACGGTTCAAGAAGACTGCAGTAGTGGGTAGCCCGTGTTGAGGAGTTGTCGTCTATTCAAACAGTATCCACGGGGCTCCCGGAGCATGGCAGGCTGGTTTAACATGTGAGTCGGAAGCGGTTTCCAGGGTGTGGGTTGGCTTGCGACACCTCTCTGGCTTCTCTACGGATGCTTCGTACTCGGAGCGTTCAGGAACTAGCGGGTACACGCTGGTGCATACGAACTCTCGCAATACCATGATAATGAGAACTTCGGAGTTGCCTTCCTCCTTGTGTCTGCCTCCCGCAAAGGCTTTGTGGGAAACTACCAGCAGCAGGGTGTTTGCCTGCTTGGATGTCTGTCCTCAAGGAAGAAAAAGTTGATTCATTTTACAGCAGTGATGTTTACCAATATACGTAGTCCACATATATTTTTGTCCATGACCCTCTCTCTACTGGTTTAGAGCCCAGTTGTGAAGTCACTGATCACATTTTTTTTCTTCCAAAGACCAGTTTAATCTATTCTAATTCTTCGTCGAGACAGAGTAGGAGGGAATTGTTTCACGGTGCTCGTGCTGCCTCTCTGTCATGGAGCAGGGATAATTTAAGGAATGATCTTGACCTCACACTGCCTTGCAACCAGAGGAAAAACTTCCCTTGATACAGAATGCATCAATGCATCATGGTTTGGGGTTTTCTCCTCCTGAGAAGTTTTTCCTTATCCCTTTAATATTATTTTCTTCCTTGTGATATTCTTGATCAAACTGGTTTTCAGATGATGAATGTTTGCGAGCACAAGGTTTAGCAAATGCTTACCATAGATGATGAGGAGATTTAAAGCAAGGGGGAGTCACCATCTTGATGGTACAGGACAATTAGGATAGGATATTAGTTGCATCTCCCAGTTTTATCTAGATTATATCCAGGTGCAAGATTGACTTCTGTGGGATTTCCAAAGAGATGCTCTTCCCATCCCTGGAGCCTGCAGA
The DNA here is from genome assembly GCF_000690775.1 of Eurypyga helias. Classification (NCBI taxonomy): domain Eukaryota; kingdom Metazoa; phylum Chordata; class Aves; order Eurypygiformes; family Eurypygidae; genus Eurypyga; species Eurypyga helias. The sequence goes on from NW_010241180.1 coordinate 6,698, forward strand.
GAAAGAATAAAGCCAATTCAGTGATGCTTCTCCTGATGTCACCTGACCCTGTGTGAATCAGCCAAGTTAAATTACTCAAAACCTGACAGAAACAGGAATAATAACATAAAACTTATCTCCTTTAGTTCCAGGTCCAACTGTGGTGTTAAAGATTCACTTTAGAAACAGGAATAACTAGCCACTGAGGAAATCATTACACTGTGATTGTTCGGAACAGCTGGTTGGATCCACAATGTAACATGAAAGTGATCCAAGAGGCATCAAATATTAAGAAGTTTTGGTTTCAAAGGGCTCGCTGACTTCCCTAAATAGCTAATGTGGCAAAGCAGCAGCTGCAGCCTGCTACGTAGAAACCCTGAGGTTGTGGTAGGGGGTCAGGAGCAACAACCGTAGAGCCTGTAATGCTATTTCATAGGAGACCCAGTGGTTCTGTTTATGAGACCAACTTTCAGGAGAGTAAAGCAAGTCTATTAAACTTGTCTTTCACCTAAATATACGCAGAAGTTCCTACCTGTAATGTAAACAGGGCTTGGACATGTCACACCAGCCTACAAGGCATCGTTTTGACAAATCTGGAGCATGGTTTGGTTAGTCTCCCAGGAAATACTGTAAAATAGCAAAGTCCTCTTCCCCTGCAACAGTCATTTAAGTGTTGTAAGAGCAGCTACACGTAGATGCACACAATCACACTTCGAGCATTCCTACGCCTGTAAACAGTGAAAACTCTAGCAACAGTTTTTCCAGACACAGAGCAAGGCGAGTAGTATGGTGGTGGATATGGTCTACTGGTTGAGGAAAAGCTACTATTAGTGTTTAAGAGGGCTGAGGTCAAGCATTTGATTTTTAAGCAAATAAAATTAACTATTGTGGTATACACAGAAGGTGTTTTTGAGTGTGGTGGCCATGCCTCCTGAAAAAATTACAAGAAATATTAATAACTGTAATTTTTTAAGCCTTATGATCTCATGTTTTTCTGAAGTACAAAGGAAGTATATTACAAAACCATCTTTCCATAATCGTGACTGTTGGTGTTTCTGAGACCACCCAGCAGGTACTTTGTTCTATCAATGGCCCCTTTCCCACACCCTTGCAGCAGCACCCTTTTTGAGAATCCCTTACGTGTTCCGAGGCAGAACTGCTCCTTGTACACTCCTGGGAAACGTTCCTGATGTGAGGTAGAGCCAATTGCTTTCTTCTGGCAGGCACAAGTGCTCATGCTAATACCTAGGGATCGATTCTCCTCTTTCCCAAAAACAGAAACAACACACCTCTGATACAGAAAACTCAACTTTTCATTCTTGAGGTCGTCTTTGTATAAAAGAAATCTGTTTTCCAGTGAAGAATCCGCTGTTCCTTGTGTACCAGTATACGCTGCTGAGCCACGTGTGTTGTTAACGTATAGCCGTAACCAATCGGCATCATAACTGGCACCTCGTGCAGTCAGCAAGGAAAGAAAGAAGAAACCTCACACACGGTTTGAAGGGGTGGTTAACAGTTTGCAGAGCACTTGAAAGTAGCCAGTTTTTAATTTTGGTGGTCCAGGAGAGTTGGCGTTTTGGGGAGTGAGGGAAAGGCTATGCTGCTTTTAACTAAAGAGCCAGCTACGAGCTGGTGGTAGTGGGTGACTGCTCCGACCTGAATCGGTGGCCTCGTCTCATCTTAAGCACTAGTTCAAGACCTTAGTTTAAGCCACAGGGGGTCCTGACAGTCTGGTGGGCAGGTGGCTGTGGCATATGACACATCCACCTTAAACTTGGTTTTCAGTGACAGCTTCACTGAGCGAAAGGTTAGTAGCACATAGATTTGGTTGTGGGGGTGTCTTCCCTGTTTCTGGATTGCCTCACTGCCTGCTCCAGCCACCTCCCTTGTCTCCCCCTACAAACGGCTCTCTCGTACTACCCTTGCTGTGATTTGTCAGGTGGTGCTGGGTTTTATGGTTAGGGCACTTTTTAAAATGCTGTTTGCAATTCATTACACAACTTTTTTTTAACGAACTATGCAGGCATGGAAACTTTTTTTAAAAAATTGAATTTGTTTCCTCTGAAAGTCAGCTGTCAGCGGGAATCATTAATTACATTTTAAGAATATCCTTCTTCTCCCCTTTTAATTAGAAGGCATGCAATGGCAATCCTGTCACACCCAAAAGCTATACAACGATTGGCAGCTTTAAGGGAGCTCTGGAGAAGTTCTGTCACTTTCCATACACAGAGAAATTGGGGTGACATTCACCCACTGGCACGTCAGCCCAATGGTACATTCCTTCAAAAGCTTTGTGCCTGGCTTTTGTGTTTTCTGCAAAAGATTTTAATGGAACCGTTAGGTAAGAGAGAAACAAGGATGTGGCCAAAGTATATGATACCTGTCTAAACTTAATGTATTATATAATACATACTATTATCTGCTATTAAAATCAGCCTCCCCTGCTTATCAGTGCCCATATTTACAGTCAGCTTTTTTACTACCTCTCTTCAGGTGCAACTTGCTATCCTTGTCTCTGGGGCCGGCTCCACTTGTGCCATTTCTGAATCGAAACCCTTTCACCGTTTTTTGAAGTGGTGGAGAAAAATACATGGCTTGAAAAGTAAAACTGGTTTTCCTTCCGCCCATCTGGGGGGAGTAACTCCCAAAGATCTCGACATTTACGTTTCCAGTTTGCAGCCTACTTTGCTCTTTGTAGCCTGGCACATGTGCAGTAGAATATTTATTAAGTTATGAATTACCCTATTATCCCAGGTGCCCTGCAAAGGCAAATGCAATCACCTCCCTGCTCTGCTGAACACTCGGGCTATTGAACTCCAGGCTGGGAAGGGAGCGGAACTCAGCCTCGCGCTCGGAGAAGTCCAAGGGCGGATGGTGCCTCTACTATCAAATTGTCCCATGGCATCCTTAGCTGACGCCAGTAGACTTTTTTTTTTTGTTCCATTTTCCCTCTTTAACTGGTTTTAAGGCTTTTCATTTGACAGGCAGACAAATATTTGGCAGCTGGGTTAAGTGAAGCATAGAAAGAGGCTCTTTGAGCACTGCATTAAGGTATTTGCAGCAGATAAACGGCTAAAATAAAGTATAAGTAACATGTTCAAAGTACAATTAATTTTAAAAACAACCATTCATTTTCTACCCCAGTTTTCATCTTTGTTTAGCGGATGAATTCATAAACACAGATGCTCATGCTGCACAAATTGATACACCAGTAAAATATTAAGCACCCACTAAGTCCCACTGAATTTACAAATATCTGTGGTATATTCTGTAAAATGTTTTTGTTCTGTTTGCTGCAGATGTATCTTACCACAGGATACAGAAGCAACACATACATCTTCACACTTAGGTCTTCTTGCTTCCTCTCGTACCTTCTGTATTAAAGATGGGCCCAGCTCCAAGTTCTATAGTATTTTTATCATTTGAAGATAGGGCTGTTATCCCTTTCTTTCTGGGTTGAGATCACAGAATCACAGA
>NW_010241181.1:0-1007 GCF_000690775.1 Eurypyga helias
CGAAAGAGCAGCTCGTTCGTAAGAGGCGCCTGTGCCCCACTGAAAGACACGCACCTCAGCTTGGTTTGCCGTCTAAAAATAACGCGCCCGGCTCCCCCTCAGAAGGAAGTATTGACTTTGCAAAAATAAACCCAGTATTGTGCACAGTTCTGGGTTGAGAAACAACGCGAACGCGCCCGGCCCAGGCTGGTGGCCGGGGCCTCGGGCACGCCGGCTCCCGGCCTGAGTCAAGGAACAGCTTTGGGAAAAGGACTTATTCTCTGTGCTTTGGTTTCCCCTGGGGAAATGAACTCTCCAGGGCCGGAGCGAAGCTCGGCAGATCAGAGCCGGGGCTGGTTTTACTGCAGTAAGTAGGACTGTGGCTCTAAGTGTAGGATGGGGCTTCATGTTAGCTGGCTGGTTCGTGCCAAAAGGATGTAAATGCTTAGCACACGGAAACATCAACATTTCAGCAACCGCTTTTCTCCCCGTTTTTTTCAACCAGAAATGATCAGAAAAATTGCCCAGCAAAATACTTACAGGAGAAAAAAGAGCAGAATCTGTAAGTGGGAGCATTTCCCATAATCTGCTGGTGAGTTCTTCTTTATTATGAGCAGCACAGCTGATATTGTTCTCAGCCCAGCATTTCCCCAGCGCCCAGTTCGAAGGCACGCGCCGTGCCCGTGGCATGAGGGACAAGAGGAAGAGGGAAGTTCGAGGAATCTAGCTCTTCTTTCTCCTCACAGCATTAGCAGAGGGAGCCTGCTGTGGTTTAACATATCCCCCGCAAAAGCTGCTTTCATCCTACACCTAAATACCATGAGGAGTGAACTTCCTAAAGCCCTGGAGAAGTCTAAATATAGAAGCCAATCAAGGGCTGACTTCCCAGAGATGAGAAGTACCAAGAACAGTTTTCTTGATCAAAAGTTGTAAGAGTCCATATTGAAATAAAACGGCTGTTTCGGTAGGGAAGCCTGTGCAGAAGGAGTAATTGCAGAGGTGGGCTGCGCTCCGGGCGCTCGCCGCTC
>NW_010241182.1:0-13479 GCF_000690775.1 Eurypyga helias
CGCATTGTCTCCTCCTGACCGGACAGCGAGACCCGCGGGAACGGTGTCAGGGAAGGAGCAAACCGCAGCCTGCGTCCTCCCCGGCTAGCGCTAGATATTCATTAAAACAATGCTTTTGAGTCTTAATTTAAAAGAAATATTAATGTGTACCCCTCCGCTTGTTATTAAGAGCCCGCTACATCCCGAGGCTAAAGCGCTCGCTCCACAAATAACCTCCCCGGCAGCTGCCAACTTGGTGCAGTTCATAACCTGCCTTCAGCATACACACGTACGTGTGCGTGTGCCTGCGTGAAGTGCTGTGTTTACAGCGCTGTCAGCCTCAGAAATGGCCAAATAGGCAATTCCGCATTATGAGAAAGCTGAGTGGGCTGACGGAAAATCACGGCAAGTTTAGAGAAGGCGACTTTAGTTTTTAAAATGTGAGTTTTCCCAGCGTGCTGAAATTAAAACGATTTTCAGTTCCAAGTTGGAGGCGATTAAGCTGAAGATGTGACAAGAAAATTTTGTTGGTGTGATTTTTTTTTTTTTGAGGTTGATTTAATTAGCAGAGCTATATTAGGAAAGCAAGTAATGCAATCTATTTATGGACAGATGTATCTCTACATAATAATAGACAATAAAAATAAATTAAAGAGAATCACGAGGCAAAAATAGCCGATGCTTTTTCTCAAGTCTCTTCTAGTAATTTCTTGGGGGCAGTAGGCAGCAGATCTCTGCTGCTTGCATTATTTTTGTTTCAAACAAAATGTTTCCCTCCTCCTTTTTATGAAATCCCTGTTTTTATGAAGTTAGTCGAGGGCAAAACCAAGTCGCACGGCAGCAAACACACCAACCCTCCCCCGGAATTAAAACTATGTTGTAGAGTAGCAAAAAGGGTTCAGGGAAAATATGGCTTGTGGCAAATGATGACACAAAACAAACAAACAAACAAGATCTGACCCTGCGCTCCCAGGAACAAAAAACCATCACATTTAAACCAGATAAAAATCTGAAGGGACACACTCAGAGAAAGTCTGTGTGCTGAACACACGAGCCCCGGTGGTATAACAGCTCGTCTCGAAGGCAGGGAATTAATGGAGTGGGTTCCTGAAGGATTTTCTTCTCGCCGCAGAGCTTAGCTATACCTGCTGCCCACCAATCTTTCTGTGCATCTACACGCACGGGGACAGAGGGACATGTGTCTGTAGCTCTTTGTCTGCACACGTGCTCCCGCGTAAATGCAAACTCTTGTTGGAGGAGAAATTGTCTGAAGGCAAAAACTAAACTACCACGTAGCGAAGCCATCGCTGTGCGATTATCAGAGCGGAATGAAGAGGGGAGTCATTCTGGAGCGGGAATGAACGCGCTGCGAGTAATTACAACATCATGGTCAAGACATTTTGTTTTCATTTTAAAAGGCTACATAATTATTAGCCAAAATGTGACAAGCAAGCACAGCATAAATACGTAACGTATTAAAGAGGGTTTTATAGCTTTCTTGTTATGTTTTTCGGTGGTAATTTTTGAATCAACAAATGGGATGTATCAGCCAAACAAAAATAAATTGCAATATTTCTCCCCCTGGTTTTAACGTGCATGTGTAAGAAACACGATGCTGCCAAAATATAGTTTTAAATAATTAAAACAATAAAAGTGGAACTAAGTGTGATTTTTTTAATTTTTGTAGCAGAAACAAACTCTTTAGAAAACATCCTGGAAGATGTTACAATTCTTATTAAGAAATTTATGCTGTGTTTGGCATTTCCAGTTGCCTTTTCCCAACCGTGAATATTTCTCCTTTTCAGTGAGTATAAAGATACTCAGAAACTATTATGTCAAGTAAAATAAAGACAATGAAATATTTGTGACTGGCAAAATGGGAAGGTATTGTTCCATTTTTTTTTTTTTAACAAAGAAATCATAATAAGAATACATAAATGTGAACGCTGTCTAATAAGAAACAAAGCCTACTTGACTCTTGTTCTGTTTAAAATGAAAGGCAAATAAAAGCAGTTGGAGCTCTTCAGATTTATCCTTTCCAGAATACTATTCTAAATAGCCTAATTTTTCCCATTTTCCCCAGCAGAGACAAGTTTATAGAATTATTGGGAAATAACGTTTTGGCTTTTTTTTTTTTGGTAACAGCAGAAGAAAAAAGGAAAATAAAAATTTCTGCAGGTTGGTGACTAAAATGAGATAATTCTTATGAGGGAGGGAGAGACGGAACAAGAGAGTGTTGAAAAGCACGATCAGACAGCAAAATGCAAGTGTCTCTCTTGCCAAACCCAGCGCAGCGTTACAGCGAGTTCCTCAGCAAAGAAAGAAAAGTTCAGACCCTACCTTTGTCAGCTGAAAAGTAATGGGGAACGTCTTCCAAAAGTGGGACTGACCTGCACTGCCTATACGGTACGCCTTACCTTAAAATCTATACATTTCTAACCAAAACAGCTTGGAGCAATTCACATAAAACAGACCCAAATGTTGCCCATTCCATGTAAAAGATCAGGTTTCTGTCTCAGCTCAGCCTGTGATATCAGGCTTGGGCTTTTTTTTTTTTTTTTTTTTTTAAATATGTATTCTTATGTTTCCAATCCTCTGACACACTTTTTTCATCTCGGTAAAGTTCTCTTTTTTGGAAAGGCTGCGTGGGAAGGATTTCCAACTTGTCAGGGCTCTCTCTTTTCAGTACAATTAAGCTTTCACTTGATCATTTTGAAGGCCGGAATGATTTGCTGCGGTCACCGGCTCTTTATTATTAATATTGTTGCAGATACATAAACTTTACTGCAAGCTGTAAATATGTCAGGTTTTGCCATGGGGTTTACTAATAAAGAACTCTTAGAGGGGGATTATTGATGGGAAAGATAATCTTTTCAATAAGGGTTCCTGATTTTTTTTGCTTCCCCAGGCGAGCGCAGTGCGGGGGCACTCCCTGCCGGGGGACGCCCCGAATCTCCACGCGCTCCACTGCAGGCAGCGCGGGGGACAGCGGGCAGGGAGCTCCTGCCCCTGCCTTCCTCCCGGCCCAACGCGGTTCTGCCTTTCAGTGGGATTTTAAATGCCCTATTGGTTTTATCAATACCTTTGGTGCTATGGTTTTTAAAACTGGCTTGTGACCATAAGGAATTGATAGATTGTCGAGTCACACTTTCAAGTTAGTTCTGTAGGTCTCACCTTGGGTTAGCACGGCCGTATTAAACACAGTGAACACTTTTGTTCCTTTCAAATTCTGACCACGTAATCTGGCTAATTAGTTCCTTTTTTAAACAAAAACAAAACCAAAAAACCCGAGGCAAACATATTTGAATTTCTCTTCTGCCAGCATTTCTCTTTCTTCTTTTGAAACATCCTATTATTAAATACTTATATATTTGGTCAAGTCACAATAAGTGACTGATCAATCATTCTTAATTCACTTTGGTATTCACTGTAATAACAATAAACACTTTGGGGCTCATCTGGTGTTAATGTGGCTGTCATACGTCTGCCCAGAAAACTTCTATGCACATTTACTATTAATTAAATGCATCATTATGAATTGTAAAAAGAGGAGAGGAGAGGAGAGGAGAGGAGAGGAGAGGAGAGGAGAGGAGAAGAGAAGAGAAGAGAAGAGAAGAGAAGAGAAGAGAAGAGAAGAGAAGAGAAGAGAAGAGAAGAGAAGAGAAGAGAAGAGAAGAGAAGAGAAGAGAAGAGAAGAGAAGAGAAGAGAAGAGAAGAGAAGAGAAGAGAAGAGAAGAGAAGAGAAGAGAAGAGAAGAGAAGAGAAGAGAAGAGAAGAGAAGAGAAGAGAAGAGAAGAGAAGAGAAGAGAAGAGAAGAGAAGAGAAGAGAAGAGAAGAGAAGAGAAGAGAAGAGAAGAGAAGAGAAGAGAAGAGAAGAGAAGAGAAGAGAAGAGAAGAGAAGAGAAGAGAAGAGAGGAGAAGATAAGAGAAGAGAAAAGAAGAGAAGAGAAGAGAAGAGAAGAGAAGAGAAGAGAAGAGAAGAGAGAAGGACACATGTGGAACCCTGTCTGGTCAGAAATGCTTTCCTAGTTGGCTTACACATTATTGGGAAGGAGGGGAAATAAATGGTGAAATAAGGCTGTATTGCTTCAGCAGTTGCTTCAAATCCAAACCTTAAATTTTACTGTCATGTAAATAAAATCTAGCCAGCACAAGGGTCTCCAGATTCTGCAAGTCCATGTCTGAAGAACTCCTTTATACTCATGTAAAGTAATGTCAGAGACTGTGAGACAAGGACAGGAGGGCTTTTGTTCGACACACTTCCCCTGATTGCATACAGCTGACACCATGGGAGGTGGGGAACCCTTCAAACCCACTGGGCAGGTGGAAACCAGTTGTCTTTTCCCAAGAATGAAAGACAGGCTAGAAAATAGGCTGCTTTAGGGACCTAGCTGAGTGCATAAAGGGCTCTGTGCCACTGAGGACTGGGGAGGCATCGGGAACCCTGGTTCTCTGCCGGTTGGGACAAGAGGGGCCGGGAGGGGATGGGGTGGCACAGGGGACCCTGGTGCACCTGCACCCTGCAATGCCTTTTGCTGCCTCTCTCATGCAGCAGCCTGTGCCTTCTCATTTGTGGGGGGCTCATGGCACTGGTGTGTGTGACGCTGTAACGGGGAGAGGCTGCACCTGGTCGCTGGGGAGGTGCCATGGATAAAGTGTACTTCTCGGGGACGGGCAGGGTGCCCTGGCAGGCTGGAGCCAGGCAGGGACCGTGGGATGGTAGATGGCTGCAGGACTCTTAGCACCCTAATATGCATTCACACATCAGAAAGGAGAGCCCTTGGGGCACTTCTGCTTCTCCAAATGATTGTGTGTGCAGCTCTGTACATGTTCATCGTCCCTCAAATTACAGCCCAGCATGCAGGGAGCCCTTGCTCCTGTCTGTGGCTCCTCGCCCCAATGCTGCCTGTGGCTGGGAGACACAGAGGAGGGGATGTGGCTTCACCCGGATGCTCGGGGGGTTTTAGCTGCAGGTGAGTGGCCTTTTGCCACCCCTGGGCATCCCCACCGGAGTGGAGGCGGCTGAGCAGCTGATGCTGCAGGAGAAGCAGGGTCAACGTGGCTGTGGGAGCGGGAGACATGACGGAGCTCGCTGTGTGGGATGAATTGGCAGGGGCAGGCGTGCTGAGGGGACAGCATGGCTTAGCTTGCTGTGATGGAGAAGGGAGTCGGGGGATTGAGCTCTGCAAGCAAAAAACCCCAAACCTCAGCTGTCATCAGGATAAAATAATGAAAGGCTGAGACCCAGGCTCGGTAAAGCAAGTGTGTTCAGGAAAACCTGTAACCTCATGCTTGCTTTCAAGCCCCACTGGTGTCAAATCAGTGCTATCCTGAGGAATGGTAGATTTAAGCATGTACTTAAGAGTTTCCTGGATTTGCAGCCCAGGATGGAGGCGGCTGGCCAGAGCGGTTGCAAGCTGCGGGCATGGGTTTTCTCCACACGGTCACAGCCGCAGAGGAGCAGAGCTGAGCCTGCTCAGAGTCAGCTCCAAGTTTTGATGTATAATTGCAAGCAATTCCCATCTAGGCTCAGGAAAGCTGAACAAGGGACTTGTTTACTTTACCCTTCTTATTTTTTCCCCCCAAGGCAAGCAGCCAGGGTTAGGTTTCAGCCTGGTGGCTGCTTGCGCCAGTGACGCAAAGGAACAAGGGCTCGTTTGCGCCGTCCTGCTCAGCCCGGGATAGTCTCTGGGTACTACAGCCTGACTTGTAATGTTAATGAAGTCCCTTAACATAAACACTGCTTTTCGAACACGCTCCTCCGGGACATGGAAAAATCACTCGGCTTCAGCTCAGGAAAAGGCTGGGGCAAACAGAGACACACAGCGGGTATAATCCACAGGAGAACCCACCCCGATTATTTCCAACAGGTCTAGGTAGTTGTTTAAACGTGATCCTTGTCTTGCCCTGTCTCCTCCACACCAGCTGCCCTGTGCCCATCCTCGCAGCCAGCAATGGTTTAAACTGGTGCAACAGGTTGGCTTCTTTGCATTGCCCGTCGCACCCGATGGGGTCGCGGGTTGCTTTGATGCTCTGCCGGCACCACGATCTCACGGAGGTATCGGGTCAGATGTGCCTTACACCAGAGGGGCACCCTGCTCTTCCAAACCAGCCTCTGAAAGTCTCTGCTGCCACACAGAAACTGTTTGACAGACAGACTGTCTGCTGTTGTCTCAGACAAAATGGCATGCATTGTTTTTAATGGAATGAACCTGGACTGTCTCTTCAAGTGGTAAAATGCAGAGAAAAGGGAATTCTGTAAGGACCAAAATTGTTTCAGCTGAAAAAGCTGGATGGAAAACCTCACAAAGTATCAAATAGGATTTTTTTTTTTAAAACATTCTCTTTTTTTGCAATGACATGAATCATTTTAGAAGTGTAAAACTGTAACACAGTTTAACAAAAAGACACAAGTTAAAAAATGAAAGTGGGAGAAAAATAAAATAAATAGCTCCCAATCGCTTTGAGTTGGAGGAAACATTTGGAGCTGGAACAAAATGAAGGGTGGGCAGCTTTTCTGTTGTTCCCTCAAAACTTAAAAATTTTTAGCTTGGTGCCAAGTCATCAATTTTAACTTTGGCCAAATTTCACTTTGGTATCTGAACTAAAAATCCCCTCACTTGTGCGGTGCTAGTACTGCGCTAAATGGTCTGCCCAGGCCACCTCAGACCTAGGATTCACTTCCCTAAACAAACTCTTTTGCGGTTTTGCCGTATTGGACTTATTCCTCGTGCCAATGAGTAACATCCCTCCTCTGGTCCAGCTATTGGCATCTGTCAAAGCAGAAAATACCTCTTCTGCACATTGGCCACAGTGGGGCAAGACTGAAGGTCCATGTTCCACGCATGGAAATGGGACATGGGGGTGTAACTGGAGTGCCCTGGCATGACAGAAAGCAGTAATACTTCCCAGCAGAGAAGAGAAATTTCATCTGGGAAGGTCACATTATTTCCCTGTTCTTGTACACATCCACGTGTCTTGCTTAGAGACCTGAGAGAAGGGGATGATAACTTGGTGACTCTTCTAGCTGTGGTTCATCTGACAAAATGAGGATCAGCCCAGGGCAAAATAAGGTTGTTTTCTGCAGATGAAGTGCAGAGTAAAAAATGGTGAGGGCTACTGCCAGCCTGAGCCCTCAGGTCCGAGAATAGTCTTAACTGCATCCCCATGCCCATCTCCGTCTCACCTGCCTACAACAATACTCGCTGCTGCCCAGGAGCCTGACCAGAGCTGGGCGTCTGCGGTCAGGGCTGAGACCAGCACTCCCAGCAGTGACCCACCCCCTCCTGAGGAGCGTGTCCCATGGGGACAGGGAGATGTGGAGAAGGGGTGATCGCTCTCCCCATGGGGGTGCTGGCTTCTTTCCATTGACTGGACAGGGAGCGTGCAGAAGGCCCCTCAAGCTTCTGACCCCTTCTATCAGGTGAGGTCACTCCTTGCTGATGTGACTGAAGAGAAGGGACATGCAGACATATCTGGGCAAATAAGAGGAGGGTGAAGTCTTGAATATGAAAGGACTGATCAGCAGAGGCTAAATTAATCTGTCTGGCAGGTACTATGACCTGTAGAGGCTCCAGTTAGTGTCCTGTAAGTTTATGTGCCATTTCCAACCCATACAAACTCCCTCTTTGGAGGGCGTCTCCAGTGCAGCAGTGACAGGGCTCTGTTTTCCATGACTGACGGGTTTAATTCCTTTTGTGAAGAAGAGCTGTGAAATATATCTTCTCACCAGAATCTGCATGAAATTGGTGCGTTTTCCCCTTGAGAAGGCCCCTGAAACTGATAGCCATTGCCCAAAGGTTCCATGAAATCCTCGAGCTTGCTGTCCGCGATCAGCCCTTCCCCTCTGAGCGAGCAGTCAGAGGGAGCACGCAGCACATGCCCCTCGTGCTTCACAGCCTGGCGCTGCAGAGGTGGCGGGCAGGGGTCAAGGTGGGCCATCGCCGAAGCGGGTCATCCCCAAAGCAGGCGATCCCAAGCCGTGTGCGGTGTTGCTGGAGAGGAGCAGCACTGCCTCGCTGAAACAGGCGCTGCCACTTTGCTGTGGAGAGCACCTGGGGAAAAATGAGGACTATCACAGGCAGAGCATCTCTTCTGCAGCAACATTACATCAATTCAAGATAGCCAAGTGTATGAAATCTATTTAATAATCTTATTTGGAAAAATTATGATTAGATTTCCTTTTTTTTTTTAATTTCAAAATAAGGATTTTGAAAAGAACCTGATCAAGTACCTGAAATAGCCAGTTGAAATTAAAACCCAAAACAAAGGGAAAAATAACCATCATCAGGGTCTTGCTTTAACTTCTGATGGTCTAACAGGCTCATTGACGTTTTAGGTGGTTCCATTCCTGTCCTACATTAAAAGGACACCAAGAAAATGCATTATCATGATAATTAATGATGATCTTTTTGTGGCCAAGCCATTAATCTCTATGCCTTGGAAGCAGGGACAATTTCTTTACCTGAAGACCTGAGGATTATATCTGACGTGTCACTTCTCGCACCTTCTTGTGAAGTACCTGTTCTTTCCAGAGCCAGGACAAGAGAGTGCCAGCACTTCAGGCTGCTCTGAGATGGCAGTTCCATCATTCCTAAGAAAACATTAAAAATGTAAAAATGTGACATTCCTTGTACCAGCCAACCTCCCTCATAGACATGTTCTGGCCAGCTTGAGTAGTGTTCTTCTAGTACATTTTGCAAAAGAATTATAAATGATCTGTTTTTGAAACAATGAGGCAGATAGCTATTGATAGAAGTTAAAGGACAAAGATGCAGCGTATTACTGCAAAGTTCAATGGATCTCTAACCAATCACCTGCTGTTCAATCCCCTCTCCCCAATGAAAAAGGGATTACAGGCACCATGGGAAGCAGCCAGCTGTGGGGACACTGCGTGGGTCACCTCTGCTTCTCCATGGCCGGCAGCACAAGAAGGCTGCAACGTGCTGCCGGGCTTCAAAAGCCCCATCAGCGTCTCCTGCGCGTGGCGTGGATCCAGGGTAAGGCTGCCATCGGCAGAGATGTCAGCTCTGAGCTGTCTGTTCTCAGCACGGGGCACGAGAGCAGAGGCACAGGGAAGGTGACCCAGGAAAAGCATGGGACAGAGGGGGTGGGAAGAGGGGCCAGCAGACCTTCCCCAGAGGGGATGTGTAGGGTGGGAAGCAAAGCCAATAAATGTAATTAAGAAGGTGAATGGGAGCAGGAAGGAAGGCTGGGGGATGAGGCACAGAGCAGAAAGGGGAAAGATTAAACTGCAATTCAGTTGGGGTTTAGATTTCTTTGCCTTTTGTCCTTATGAACATTTCTTAGTAAATTCAGGGCTCTTTAATTATCCTTCTTGCACCATTCCAAAGATCTGATCTTGAATTCCTCTTGCAGTGAAAGTCCTTGAGTGGACACCCAGTGTCTCCTGGAGGCAATGATAAACATCAGAGTGAACTGGGGTGCCAGCCTTTGTTTTTTCCCTGAGTCCTGAGCTGCTTCTACTTATTTGCCTGGTTTCTGACCGTAGGAATCCTTGTGCTAGGTCTGATGAACTAGCTGTATGAACAAACTGGGTGGTGGCCAAAGCCTACAGCTTCATAAGAAACTGGGAAAAAATAATTTATGGATAATTTTTGGGCTAACTTTCTAAAGAGTTTTCTTTTTTTTTTTTTTCCTCCAGACCTCAGGCAACTGAAATTTGGCCTGTGTGGAAGCATGCTGTCCCTTATTGTTAATTACCTTAGTGCCATCTGGATATTCTTACTGTGAATAAATATTAAATCTCCCCTTTAGAAGGGGGTAGCTAATACCAGGCATTGTAACGGATAGGAAAGATTTTACCAAAGTGTCCACCAAATCATACTTATCTGCAGAGACAACCTAACAAGAAGTGAAAATAGGAGCCACAATAATTTCAAATAAGAGTTGATTATCTATAGGGTACTATAGGGTATATATCTACAGGGTACTTGAAGTTCAAGCCTTGCACGGGTCCAAATGGGGGGCATTGCTTAATGTTGGTATTTCATAACTTCCCTCCCTTTGAGCCGGAGAAGCCACCTCTTTACCCTTTGGTGGGAGAACACAGACGTACTTTTTACAGCCTTGACTAACTGATGACAGTCCCAAAGTCAGATTGTGGCACAAGGGACCACAAGCCAAACACACCAGAACATTCTGTTCTCAAAACACCTCATGGCTTTCCCTGGTCATGTTTTCTGCCCTGCAGTGGTGGCTGCGTTGCATTCCCGCAGATGGGCAGGAGCCAGCACTTGAAAATGAGTAACTTTGACTATTCCTCTCCACTCTGAGCATGGACATCTCTGGCCTGCAGGAAAACTTCTCTGTTTCAGTCGTGGTGCCTGTACCCCCAGCACTGCCAGCAGTCACCAGTCTGTTTGGCCAAAGGGAAGCTCTTTGCACCAGCACCCAACCAATGCGCTGCTGACATGGGGTGACCTTCCCCTCTGTAGGTCTGTGGAGAAGGTGTCAGGTTAAAAGGCAGAAGCTGCTGGTATTTGAGACAGTCGTGCTTTCTTCTACACTCAGGTCTCACCCCCACGCCAACGTCTCTGCAGACCTCAGCCCAGCATCTTTGGGCAGACCTTCTATCATCTGCTGGATTTTCAGCTGTTGGAGCTTCCTTATGATGTGGGCGATTGTTTTTCAGATAAGACACATAGTGTAGGATGGGTATATTATTATTGTGTCATTTTACCTCTGATCATTTAATTAAAAAGCTTTCACGGCTCCATCACAAGCTTTTAGGTCATGGGTTAAAACAGGAGGAAAATATGCCCTGGCTTGTGAAGGATAATTTGTTTACAGGGTAAAGGCAGGTGCACAGTGGGGAGGCAGCAGCCAGATGAAGTGGAACATCTGGAAGCGGTGCAAATCCGGGTTGCAGACTGCATACAGAAATGACTTTGTTGGTCTTTTAAGAGCTTTTTTTTTTTTTTTTTTTACGTGTTTGGAGGTGCTTTGTTATTCTTTTGCTTTTAGAAGAAACATCACTGCCCTATGTCTGGAGGTGGGGGCAGTAGCATCATTTTTAGTCACAACCGCCTTCACTAATCAACTTCTGTCCTGGAATATGGAATGTTTTGCACATCTTGAATTGCACCTGTATCTTCCTGAAGGATGAGTTGGGACTTAAGTACTGCACTGGTCTCATGGTGACTCACTCCATTTCATGTGACATTAACCATGTTTCTGGAGATACCCAGACCTAGATGAACAGGACAGTTTTGTGACCCACCTTTCAGATGAGCTGTGACTCTTGACATGATGGAGGAACGGCACAGTAGGAAGGAAAGAAGTGGAAGATGAGACAGGTACTGGGGTGTTGTCTGTACATCTTCTACTATGGAATTCAGCCTCTAGTATCAATCAAAACCTACCATCTGATTTTTTCATCTTATTATTTTCTTTATAATTTAAAACCTAACCAGGCCCTCAACCCTGTCTTTTAAAATCTTGGATGTGGATGAATCACTTGTGTCTTTGTTTGGGCCATGCCATAAATGTTCTGTTTCATAGTAGGCAATTGGCCATAAAAGATGAACTGTTACAAGCCAGACAGCCACGGGCTGTGTTTCAGGCAGTCCTTAAGCTACTTAGAGCTGTTTAACACACCGTAGCATGAACTATGAATTGGCATGTTTGTTCTGCCACTTAACCACCAGCTCCCCCCACAAGAGCTTTCTTGTGGCCCCTACTAACTCAGTGTCTTAGGAAACCAGATGACAGTCAATGCTCCTATGTTCCGCAGAGATCAACAGAGGAGATTATTTTCTCTTCTTACAAGATACCTATCTCTTTCTTCCTGCCCTCCGCTAGCCTCTATCTACAGAATCTAAAAGCAGTAACATTTTCTTCCAGATGTCACAGGAAAGTCTCACACAAAGTTACTGGGGGATTGATCTTTCCTTTCTTTCATGGCTCCTGGACCTTCTAACAATGAGATAAGTGCCTGTGAGTGATAGCAGTTCATTACAGAGGGAATAGTTTGTTTAATAGCAATCTTCTCTACGTAGTTTTTGTGTTTTGTCTTTTTATTCCTGTGAATTTGAGGTTTCATTAAGGGATATTATAGGCAGATTCCTTCCTGCTAACCCACCCTTATGGCAAGTGTGATACTGCCTTCCTTCCTCCCCTCCTTCCTTCCACATCTGCAGGAAGAGTAGGACTGCAGCCTCACAGCCAGCCCCACTGGTCCCTCCTCTTCCTCCACCTCCTGCCTTCCTGGGGCAGAACCTTTGTCCTCCCTCCGTGGTGGAGAAGAGGGGTAGAAAAGCAGCTTACGGCATAGTTTGACTATGTTGAATTTTTCTGTTAACTAATACAACATGTTCAGAGCTTTGTCTTTGCATAAGCAGATTCATCCAGAGGAAAAAAAAAATTGTTAAAGATAAAGGAGTCACTTGAAAGTGATCTGGCCACACTCTGATGTGGCTGTATCCAAGCAAAGGAGAGTCTTTCCGGGTCTGGAGAAAGTTAGCAAAGTGTAGCACTGTGTTGCGGGAGGCAGATGCAGGACCACATATGTTAATATCTGCTCTTGACAGAGTGTTGACCCGAAAGGCAAAATTCATATGTGGATCAGAATCCACACTAAGACACAGTACTTTAAGAGACCCTAGTTTGATTTAATACTGCCTCTGATGAAAGAACTCACATTTAAACTCTAGCTGTAAACCCAGAAGCTCTGTTCAATATATCCGGGGTTATGTTTTAGTGACCATCCACAAATTTGGCAGAAGTTCATCCAAAGGCTCCCAGAGATTCATGAGCCTTTCTGTTGGAGCTGGCTGAGTGAAACCTGGAGAATTGGAAAAATTTACACAACTTAATCTTTGAACATTGTGATTCAGCCAAATCCCTCCACCGAGTGAAACGGTGAAGCTGGAAAGTTGCACAGCTTGGTTACATACGCAGTAAAGATGCCATCTCTGCCCCGGGGAGCTTATGGTCCAACCTAACATTCGGGCCCCCTCAGTTGTCTGCGTTTCAGAGCACTTACTCATGGATAAATACGAATGACAACATTAATTTACCACCCAGGGGTTAGGAAGACAGATCTGATAGTACTTGTGGGGGGTGGCCTCCGATATTACAGGAAGCATAATGTCAAATAAGGGAAACAAGCTAATCACATCAACACCTACCACAGAGTCTCCAATTACCAGAATGCTAGAGAGGTGGGGGGGCTTCATTAGGGACAATTAACACTAGTGGGGATATGATGTAGTATGGATCAGCATGATCAAGTTCTGGTGATGTCTGTAGAAATGCTAAGAGGAATTAAAGACTCTGCAAAGGAACAAAGCACAACAATAAAAGGGAATTTTGTACATCCCATGTTGATGGGTGAAACGCTTTAATAAGAGGGTGTCGTGGGGACATTGCATTGTCAGACCCCATAAATGACTGTTTCTCGGTACAGCAGGACCCACGTGTTTAGTTGTGGGCAGTTCTCGTGCCAGACTCAGACCTTACACTGCATAAAGTGTAAAC
>NW_010241183.1:0-1345 GCF_000690775.1 Eurypyga helias
AAGGCTGCTCCCTCAGGATCCGCATTCCTCAGCCGCTCCCCAGGATCCGCATTCCAGCCCTTCCTGGGGGCATTCAGGGATCTCCAACCTCCTCAGTGCAGCCCAGCACGGCTCCTGGAAGGGGTCAGTCTCCCCAGGGGTCAGTCTCCCCAGGGACAGGTGATGGGACAAGAGGGAACGGCCTCAGGTTGTGCCAGGGGAGGTTGAGGTTGGCTGTTGGGAACAATCCCTTCCCGGAAAGGGCTGTCAGGCGTTGGAAGGGGGGAGTCACCACCCCGGAGGGGTTTAGGAGCCGTGAGGGCAAGGGGCCTGGGGACATGGATGAGTGGGGGCTGGGCTGGGTAGCAGCTGGGCAACGGGCTTAAATGTCTTTTCCAGGCTAAACAATTCCACGGTTCTGCAGATCTGCGCCAAGGCGACGGACCGGCAGAGCCCGTGGCGGGAGGAGCCGTGCTGCTGTGAAGGTGCGGGCTGCGGCAGGCTGTGAGCAGATCACGCGGCGCAGGGATAAGGCGGGGGACTGGGAGGGGAAAGTTGGCTGCGATCCCTGAGCCTCCGGGGGTTGGGATTCCCTGGGTGCCTTTGGAACCTGCAGGCTTCCTCGAGAAGGGAAGCTGGAAAGATGGATGGGAAAACGGCTGCGGAGTAGTTCTGTCTGCGCCTCGGGTTCGGTATTCCCAGGTGTCCGGAACCGTCTGTCCTGCGCTCGCGCTGGTTGATGTCGTGTGTCAGAGCCGGAGACGCCACCCGTCCCTCTTCCTGGAAAACAGCCGGGAGCTGTGAATGTGGTTGGGAACGGTTCGGTCACAATTCCCCTGGTTTTAGGAAGCCACTAAAGTGGGGGGGCGGAGGGGGCACTTCTGGAAGGCAAAGCCCAGCGCGGCCCTAAAGGAGCAAGGCTGAGTGGGAGGTCTGTGGTGACAGCGTCCCCTTTCCCGGGACATCGCCTCCGAGGGCCCCTCCCTGGCGTCACCCCCAGCCAGGGCGTGGGGACGTGCTGTGGCCACAGAACCAGCTCCTGGGTGGCAGTGTAGGGAGCCGGGACACGGAGCCATGTCTCGGGGCCAGGAGGGGCTCTGCGGCTCCGGAGGAGCGAGAGAACTGGTCACGGAACGTCCCATCCCCGTTCCCAGCGAGGGGTCTGTGGGAAGAGCACGGACAGTGCTGTCCCTCGCGGGGACGGGCTGGGGGTGTCCCCCAGGGCCACGTGCCGAGGGGCTGGCCAAGCCAGGGGTCTCGGTGGCAGAGGTGGGCAGCACCCATGGGTGCTGGGGAGCAGGCGGTGCCGCTCAAAAGCGGGGAGACGGAGATGGGACATCTGGAAGGAATCCTTCCCGCAGAGGGT
>NW_010241184.1:0-12369 GCF_000690775.1 Eurypyga helias
CTCTGAGAGCAGCAGCATCTGGGTAATACTGATAACTCGACTCTGTCAAGAGGAGGTAAATATATGGCAGCCTGAGGGCTGTTAGAGCTGGTAATGTGTGGTCAGCACTGAGTGCTTTCCCCACTGGCATGGCCTTTGGAGCCTTTCTAATATACAGAGGCACAATGGCAGAGATGGAGAGGCTAAAACCAACTTTCTTTTGTATTTAATGTGAATACTGCAAAGGGCTTTTGCTGCTTTTCTTCTGTTTTCTATGACTGTCTGGGATGGAAAGATCCTCTAAAGATACCAAGCTTTACACCAGGTCTTAAAGTTGCATGAAGGAGGCTGTACATGAGGCATTTGAGAAGCTCTGCAGAAACTGTGAGTTTTGCTCTGTGCTGTCTTTGGATGTTTACACGAGCGCTGTGAACTGTCTGTGCTTTAAGAGCATCCTGGGAGATTGTCCGGGTTTGCCTGACTCAAGGGGCATCTGAGTGGATTCTTCAACTTGTGTTGCCTCCACTCTTAACCTGCCTCTTGGCAGGGATGCCAAGATACTTCTCCATGTTCTTTGGCATTTGGTGATCCACCCGAGCCCTGCAGCTTCATGGAAGAAATCCAGCGTGGTTTGGATTAAAAAATACAGAGCTGCAACATTGCTACCTTGGGGGAGGACAGAAATATTGAAATACAGCTGCAGAAGAAAACCATAAATGTAATGAAGTGCAGAATTAAGCTGTAACAATGTACATTCTGTTGGCTCTGAGCTATCTCTTGGCTCTTGTAGTCTGGGGCTGGCTCAGAGGGACCCCACATTGAGGTTATGTATATTCCAGATTCAGTGTCAAAAGGTGGTCATTCTCTGGTTGTGCTTGAGAGTTGTCAGAGAGCCATTAGATGGAAATGAAAAGCTTCACACTTTCTTCACCATAAGCTAATCAGTCTCATCTGCAAAAGTGCAAGTAGATGTACTTTCCTTTATTCTTAGTCTGGAATACACAAAGATGCTCTGATTTCTTCTTTCTCTTTCCCCAGCACTCTGTTCATATTCTTTTGTAGAAAGTCAAGTGTCTCTCATCTCTCTTCCTTTCCCAGGTAGTGGAGATGTACCCTGTGAAACATTTCCATGTGCTCTTGACAACTCACATCTTAAGTAACAGAACAGAGGACTGATGCAGATGTAAGATGCTCTGTGTGCACGTATATATAACTGCACAGCTCATGGCTGTAGGTTTCTATAGAGACCAAATATGATGTAGTCGTAGCATGTGTGACAAGCTGGCTCAGTATGAGAGCTATTTTTCCCAAAAAATTATTTGAAGCTGCTGTTTCCTACCAGCTCATGGAGTGTCCTCTTTGAACTTTGCTAGACTGGAGAGTTTATTGTGTCTTTTGCCCAAGCTGGCCCTTTCAAAGACCCATGAGGTATAAGGGCTTCTTGTGATGGTAACCTGGGTTAGGTGCATTGGCTTGTTGTGGGTGGGTGTGTTTTTTTTTTTTTTGGTTGAAGAGCTGAAATGGTCATTTCCACTGAAAGTCAGTGAAGGACTGGTACCTGACATAGATGTTGGAAAAGATTAGCCTCTGAGTGGTGTCCGTGCTGACTGTCCCCCTCCCTTCTCTCCCATAAAGCTTGAGCAATGGAAAGAAGTTCTCCTGCTTTGTGGTAACTATTTTCCTTAAAAACAGACTGAAAATTCATCTCTAGCTGTCTGTCTCGGAGGAGGATTTCCCACAAATGCATTGGCTTATTTCCCATGCTTTAAGTAAAGTTATTGCTCTTAACCCCACACGCAAGAGACGTTTCTGTGCAGAAGGTGTGGGTCACTGGCAAAGGGCTTAATATAATGTCTGGATTTCTTGTTACTTACAAAGCTCGTGTGCCTCTTTCTTTCCTGCCCTCCTCCTGGAAAAGTCTGCTTTTGCCTGGAGTTGCAAGATAGAGAGAGAATGGAAGCTGTGATGAATGGGTCCACACAGCCCTCCCAGCTGGTGGAACAGGTGAAAGCCACTGGGAAGGGAAGTGTTCACGTTTCAGAGTGGTTTTTGTCTGCTCAGGGCAGCATTACAGTAACTTGGTTAGAGGAGAAAGCCTTGCCTTTCATACTGCCTTTTGCTGTCAGCTGGCTCTGGTGTTCATTTACAGTGCTTTTTATGGCTCATAAATCTCATCTTCAATTAAAGAAATCTGGCAAAAGGAGGAGAAAAAAGGAAAATTAGGATTTGCAGATGGAGCTGAGCAATGCTGGGACTTCAGCGCTGGAGGCAAAAAAAGCCCAAACCTGTTATGTTTCCTATGAGACTTAAATGCATCCAGTCTGATTCCAGCCTAGATCTTGTTTTACAGATGGATCCAGTCTTTCTGAATGGGCAGGTGCAAGTATCTGTGATCTCAGTATCATATTGACACGTGGCTATGAGTATCAAAACTGAGTTTCGGCGGGTGCCCAGTTTTATTGCCAAAAACTATACTTTGATAGTTACATTATTCAGCATTGCCAGGAGCCTGGGAATGTCTTCTCATTTTCATATTAGTGTACAAACTTCACTTTTGGTGAAAAGTAAATGCACAGAACTACTTATTTGCTGGCATAATGTCCCCCTCTGCAAACCCTGTATGATGCTTTTGTTCAGTAAAACTAAAGGTGGGGTGGTCTTGAGGGCTCAAAGGGCTATTAGAGCACTAGATGACTGGCTCCATTGGCTAATGAAACTAAGTATGTTGTAATGAGGGGTTTATAAGCGTGAGCTATGCTAGTTGTTGGGGTAGTTAGTTGTGCTTGTTTCTGGTGGGACAGAGTGGAGCCCATGGGGTACATCCCAGGTCCCTCTTTGCAGTTAAAGGAAGTTTCCTTGGAAAATTGTGTGGCATAATCTTTGTATCAGGGTTGAATCTGGTTTTGAGTCCCCTGGGGTGGGAGAAAAGGGAGGGGTGTAACTTTTTCTGATTTGTTTTCTAGACATGCAGTTATCTTCTGAGGGCTGCTTCTAGTTTCAGACTCAGCAATTCTATCTGGATAAGGCTCTTTTCATACATCGTGTCGCTAATGAGCTATACCTGTATGAATTCTGCTGCAGGAGTCTAAATCTCACCACCACCTTAGCTCCTCTGTAGGATTAATATCTTGCTCTTAGCTTCCTCAGTGGGGAAAAATTCATTCCTTCTTATTTAAGTGTGACAGGGTTAGCAGCAACATCTTGGGAAATTAACTTGGAAATCAGCTGTTCGTCCCTCGTGTTTCTCAGGATTTTGTTTCAATAAATTGACTGGACGCATAGCAGTAAGAAGTAATTTCTCTTGCCTCTAGGATTATTTTGCAGTGAAACGGAGGGAAGGTGTCCTTGATGAGGAATTCATGCCTTGGTAATAAGGGAGCTTGGGCAGGTTATTCTCAGGAAATCGTTGATGGTTTGGTAGTATCTTAACATGCTGGTTTTTATAAAGCTGCAAGAAAAGTGCTGAGGCTGTCTGGTTTTATATCAGTCTATTAATTCCCATTCCCAAATAAGTATGAAAGACACTAAAATACTGTTTTGTTTGAAACAGAAGAAATGGGATTGTAGTGTCCAGAGCTGCTGATTGACTGGCACAGACATAGGGAGCTAATTCTTGTCTATTCAGAGGCTTTGTGGCTCTTGATTAGTATTAACTTGGGGTGTTGCACACTGAATTGAGAGAAAAGACCCCACATCGCGGCACCAGGGGCTGCTATTATTTCTAGTGAATGTTTGTTTTTGCTGTTTTGCTTCAGGCCTCATGGAGAGATGGGTATTGTCAGCTCTCATCTGAGTGCTCTCCTCGTTAAAACCATGCTGCAAGCCTGAACGGATATTCCTCAGGTTGGATTAGTGGTCGTTGCTGGAAATGAGTCATTGGTGTCTGAAGTTTGATTGGGTCTTGCTTTATCTTAACAGGTCTGCTTACACAGCATCTTCAGTTCCTAGGGGAATTGGGAGGTTGAGGTGAAAACAAGCCTGCTTTAAGATCAAATGCCTCTGACTACTACAGTATCAGCAGATTATCTATCAATTAGTAGTACAAGCTACAGTACCCACATACACGCAGGCTTCAGTTCAAGAAGTTATCAGATATCTGGAAGAGAACAAGAGTGCTTTCAAGGGCTGCGCAGGAAAAACTGCGAATGAGAGTTGCTGGTTTGCCGATTCAGGATTGATGTGTGGCTCTGAGGGAGCCGTGAGGCTGGGAGGGGAACCGTAGGGGCTGAGCAACTGTCTGCCATCCTGCAGTGTGAAACACATTTTGTACTAGGGTTTCTGTGGCTTTTTTTTAGAGGCAGTGGTTTCCCCAACCTTTCTGGTTCCCCTTTTGAAGAGGGAAAGGACCCTTGGCATCATTACTTTCCCAAGGAGAAGTGGTTTGCATTCTAAGCAATATAAAAGGGCATTGGATCAATCTTGATTTAATCAGCTTTGCAGGTGACATCTAGAGATGACTGTGAGTCTGATTTTAATTGTCTTAATCATTAGATAGCCTTAGAAGGATTTGGTATAGCTAATCCTCAATATTCAGCGCACTGACTGTAGAATGAGATGCGAGCACACGCTGGAAGCATACGGAGGTCAGGCGCCCTCCTGCTCTCTGTCTGTAGCTCCTTGCAGAACAGCGGGGAAAGAAAATCTGCTTCCCACAGATGCTCAGCTTATGGTGGTTTGAATATAATGAACCAGATCCTATTCATCTGGGCTGGTGTAAGTCTGCAGTAACATTGGCACACTTGCATTTATGCCCGTCGGAGTAAGGGTGCAGAATCTGTTCCTGCATGTTCTACCCCAAACAACTGAGCTAATCCTGCAAGAGCAGATTATTGGCTCAGGCCTCTAACAGTTACTCATTGAAATCAAAGGAAAGATTCCCTTTGGCGTAGTTGGATTTGGGATGAGAGTCCATAGGATTACAGTGGCATCAGGCTGTTACTACATAGTACTGGCTATTGGTTGGATTGAACTGTCACACACTGACCTTGCATGTGAGCAGCCTCCTTGCAAGCAATTAAATAGGTAAATTGGTCTCCACAAAAGCCTTAAGACTTGGAATGCAGTTGGTTTTCCTCTTTTAGGTTCAGTAAGATGCAGAGTTTATTAAAGGTGCTAGAAAGTAATAACCCCTTAAAAGAAAAACTTTTATGTGGTAGTGTGGTCTGTAAGAAAAATCTTTATATTGTAATACGCGCTGTAAAATAAGAGTTGTCAAAATTGGGCTGACTCAAGCAACTCCATTCAGAACACAGTTGATGGTCTCTCTACTACAAAATGTGACAGTTCTGGCAATGCTGTTACCCAGCACAGTAACTGTGCCCTGTGTGCTACGTCTGGGTCGTGGCTCGATGGGGGATGCAGCAGAGTGCTTAACTCGCATGGTCTTGCTTACAGAATACTTTGTGGGAAAGGAAATATTTGTGCAAGGGGATTTGAAATGGTTTCAGAGGAAGGCAGTGATGAACTCTGCCACAAGCACCTCTTAAACTGAACCTGCTCTGAGAATTCAGGAATTAATCTGTGAGATGTAGCACACTGCCAGGGATCTAATTTGCAGGGCAGCGTTACACAGGAGTTAACTGCTGCTACAGGAGTGTTCCCAAGCTGCTTTATGAATTCCTACCAAGCACTACCTGTAAGTCATTCTCACTTTCTGTAATTATAAGCCTGCCATGCACATATGAAACCTCTTCGCTTAGACACTCCAGATGCTTTGCTGACACCACCTGTGAAGCCTGGGGCTGTGAGCTAGGTCGGTATTATCTGTTTTACACACAAGACAACTTGGTGAACTAGGTCTTGCCCCATGTCATCCTGTGAGTCAGGTGAAAGTGGAACAGTTATTCTGGCCAGCAGGTTTTTCTGGCCTTTTGCCCTGCTGGTGCTGGCACCAGGAGCAGCAGCTTCCCTCTCTGACACTGCTTCCCCTACTCCTTTTCATTGACTGAAGCGCTACATCTGTCAACATTAGTGCAATTGTAATTTGGCTGAGGGTATGCAGTTGTTGAGCATATAGGGCAAGTGCCTCAGTCCTGCACTTGGGTCTATTTACCTTATTTCACACTTAAACCTGTACAGTTGTTTAGGATCCACATCCCTGAAGATGGTGTGACAGAAGCTTTATGTATTGCTGTATAATTTCAGAGTTGCTTATTGTGGAATGTTATATTTTGAGGTATTTGCTAAAAAAAAAAAACCCTGTCAGGAATTAGAAGGCCTTGGTGCAGACTTTGAAGAAAAAAATTCAGATCAGGATGATTTGATGGTGAGAAAATCCTGACCCCTAAGAAGGCCTTGGGACTGCCGCCTCACTGGTTGACTGCTGTCCTGGCCAGGTGTGTTCAGAGGATAAAAGCATGAAACTGATCACTTGATAAAGTTCTGAGGAAGTGGTATGAGAGAGGGATTGCTCACGTGAGTCTTTCAAACCAGTAAGATGTACTGGGATTGGGAGCATACTGTGTGTCAAGCATAGTCAGGGTGCCTGGTGGGACTATGTGCTGAGATTTTTGTACAGCTCAACTAGCCAGCTCCCACAGCTTTGTCCATGATCTCTCTTCACATTATGGGTATTTCCCACCCCACACACACACTCTTTACTTCACCCACCATCACCCCCGGAAAGGTATAATGTATAGTTTCTGGTGATCACTGAGATTTATAGCTGTTGGGTTTGAGATACCTGCTGTGGATTTCTGTGTTCATATCATAGCTCAAGTATTTTTTAGGGTCAGATATGTATCATGGTCATATTTTTCTCAAAAGAAGACATGTGGTGCAAATAGGTGATTTGGGTTTTCTGCACATAGTGCCTGTTCATATACAGCTCATTGCCTTCTGAATTGGATACTTAGCTGTTTAAGCCAGATATTTGGAATAAAGATGACTCAGTGTTAATCTGCTCTCAAATATCCTTTTTATTAGATTAGGCAAAACAAAACCAGCCCAACAAACTCTGCATTCTGCATAGTGTGGCTCTGTGCACAATCAGTCTATTGTGACCTTCGCGGGAGATGTCTAGTCTGCGTGATCTGCGCATGGATGTATGGCTGCAAAAATAAATGGCCGGTGAAGTAATGAATCGGAGCTGTGTTTTGGCACAGTGCAGCCAGAGGGTTGTGTGCAAGTTTGTTTGGCAATTACGAGATGTTGGTCTTTTAACTCTCCTACGCTTCCCCTGGGATCCTGGGAATGCGGCCGATGACCCCTCAAGTGTCCCTTTTTCAGGCAACTCGGATGATTGAAAGGGATGGTATAATTGTATTGCTGTCATGTTTCTACTGAGAAGGGGAAAAAACCTACATACAGACTGAAAGCATGGTGCCTGCCTTTCTGCTGGTACTATCCCAGTGGTTCAATTAACAGTGGCTTAAATGCTGTCTTCCAGGATAGCTGGTTACACTGAAAACAAGCCTCTTAGAATGCTGGTAAGGAGCTAACAACATCCTCCTTCATTCTTACATATCACGTGTTAAATGTCTGTACTTTTTCCCTTAAGACTTGCAGATAGGGCATGAGAAAGTACCTGAAGATTATCCCAACTGCTGCCAGTGAGAAGCAGAGCAAAGTAGTATCAGAAACCCAGAGAAAAGCTTGTGCTTCTATCTAGGAAATGTGTTTGAGGTTTAGCAGACAGAAATGAGAGATTATCAGAGAGAGTTGAGAAGTTCTTACTGAGTGGCCTATTGCCACATGTCTAGCCCTTCACACAGGGAAGACCTCCTGGATGCTAACAGAGCACTTGCTGCCTGAGCTTGTAACTTCCAGCAGTGCAAATACACCCCTGGCTCGAATTAAAGGATGCTTTAAGCTTGAGCTGGGGGCATGTGGTCCTCCAGAGGGCTGCTGGTCCTGAGCGGATAGTGCAGCAGGAGCACAGGTATGAGGGACATGGTTGTCGGCTGTCACACCAGGCAAAAAGCTGTGCTACAGTAGAGTGAATCTGACTTGAATGGGGCAGCCAGAGCATCTGAGTGCTGTAAGGATGTCAGAGAGGGTTATAATGCTTTTATATAGCTGGAAGAAGTACTACGCCCAAATGTAGTCTATGCCAAAGTCAGAGTGAACTAGGCATTCTTCTGGTCATTTAACCTTCCTTTTCCCTGGGTTGTTAGAGGTATAGCTTCTCTGCTTGTGCATGGCTGCTCAGGTTATGTCTCGTGGGTAAATATCCTGAGTTACGTGCACAGAGCAACTTCTGCATCACATTTGCTGTACAGGCTGTTGTTCTTGAAGCTGCTGATCTCCTGGTCTGGCTCCAGTGTTATCATAAAGTAATAATTAGTTTATTGATGGACCAAGCCAGGTTATCCTCTGGTACCTTCTCATCTACATTTTATAGGTAGTGAGCTAATTCCATCATTTCTGATGTCAGTGGCTTTTCTGTGTGCATCTGCTTGAGCAAGGTACTGCTTGGCTGTTCATTTCTTTCAGTTCGTGTTGTAGCTGGTTAGGAATGGTACCAGAGTCCATCCGAGTGGGTGTTTTGTGGGAATGTTGCCTGAGCAAAAATCCTACGCTTAAAAAGGCTGTGAAATTTCAAACCCGTGCTCCTTGATTGCTTTTCTGGTGGAAAAGAAAGCACTATGCTTTGTATGGCTGCTCTTTACCATGTTTGGTACTCAAGATAAATTTGTCCAGTTCAGAAGGTGTCCCGAGACTGCTCTGCCTGGGAAATCGTTTATAAATGTCTCATTAAAGACCTGTGTCTGCCTCCTTTTCTTTCTTTTTGTCATCGGATCAGCTCACTGAGAGCAGCTGTCTTCGCTTCCGTAATAGCAGCCCCGAAACCACGCTTGTGCCTTACAAATTCCCACAGCCTAAGAAACCGTGGACAACTGTGCACATATGTACGTGCCGGGGTTTGCAGACATGGCGGGTTTAGACTGAGCGCGTTCCCAAGCTTTTCTGTCCTTCTTTCAAAAGAAAAGACTCTAAGAAGTTAGCTTTGTGCTAGATTTATAAAGAAGCCGGACATACGGTGTGACTACAGCTATGCAACTGCGAGCTGGAGACGCGTGAGCGCGTACTGGTGATGCGAGGGGAGGTCGGGTTGTGCTGCACATCACTTGGGCTGCTGGAGGGAAGCTCACCGTGCGGGGCAGGAGCCATCCCTGTAAGTGTATCTTCCCCTCTCCACTGGCATTCTGGCTCTGGGGGCTGTCTCGTGGGTTGCCACCATACTGGGCTACCCCAGGCTGCTTTCTAACACTCCTTTCTGTTCTTCAGCCGTCGCAAGGGGGTGTGCAAGGTAACTCTGGTGGGTATGGGGCTGGGGGGACAGCATTTACCGAATCTTTACAGCTTAAGGGCTTGTTTAAAAGGAAAACTGTAACCTCTGCTTAGAATAAGCTATGGTGAATACAGCGAGTAATGCTTCCACATGGAATATTCTCTGGTTGAAGTGATTTTATTACTTATTTATGGGAGAATGAAGCCTGCATTGTTCCATAACACACCAGGGGTTACTTTTAGCGCAGTCCTAGTTTTTCAGATGTGTCTGTGACTGACTTCTAGAGGCACGGGTGGCACAAACTGGGGAGGAAGGCAAAGGTGCTCCATTTTTTGTCCAACCTGAAACACCCTTAAAACTGTGGGATTTTTGTTTTCGTTATTTTCTGGGAAAATAAAGTGCTGCTCTAGAGGTATGATAGATGGGCCCTGTTTTCAGACTGGAAAATGTTCAATAGTGTATTGAAACATGAATGTTGACAGAATATACTTATGGTTTTAAAAATAATAATTATGTAAAAATGAAGACTAATGTTGAGATGAATAGATCTGTCCATATGCTGCAAGTTAATTATCCTTCAGTGAAAAAACCCTTGTGCATTTTCTAAAAGTCACTTGCCTCCCTTGTGCCCTGTGCTGCCAAAACTTATCTGCTTTGCATATTTTGTAGAATATCATTGTTTATTTGAAAAACTTAAAATCCTCACATGTAACAAACGTATCTTTTGCTGTTTTGTTTCTTAAGAGTTCTACTGGGTCTGAGCTAGCGTAGCTGATAAAAACCCCAGGGTGCTCCATCCCTCCCTTCTCCAGCGGGTACCAAGAACGCACATCTTCCCTGTGGCAGAGCAGATTTCGTACCAGTCAGCCTCTTGAATGAGACCTTTATAAGAAAGCTTTTGTTCAGTATGTCTGTTTGAGGTTCAGTGCCCTTCCCAGCTGCCCTTGTGAAGAAAAATAATCTGCCTCAATGGGCATCTCCTTGCATTCAGTGCAAAGCAACCTTGCAGTGATTCTCACTTGATTTTTTTTTTTTTTGCCTGCTCATTCATGATTTATGTTTGCTTTCTTATTGTCCTCTTTTCCATCCTCCTCATCACAGGTTTCTTTCTAGGTATGTCTTCAAAGGAGCTAGAGCCAGTGATATTGTGTTGGATCTTAATATCCACACCATGGGGGTTATTCCAGGGAACAGCAGGGGCAATAGATTTCCAGGGTGCCAGATGCAGAGCTCATCTCCATGCCAGATTACAGCCCCAACTTTTCAGCTTTGAACTTGCAGAGTTTTCAGTCGTTGTTTCCAAGTCAGCCATAAATCTCTTGGGCTGCTTCCTCCCACAATGTGCTGCCAGGCATTCGGCTGTTGCTTGCAAAGGGTTGCTTTCTCTTGCAGTCACCTCTTCCCTCTCTTTTTCTGCCTTATCCTGTGGCTTGAAAGGGCCATGATAAATCTTGCAGAAAACAGCTGCTTCGTTGCTGTGCTCAATTTGAAATTTGGGTACAGCAGAGTGAGCGGCCTTTCACTTGATTGCCAACAGTGTCATGTTTATGTAATTCAAGCTGCTCTGAGAAGCTCCAGTCCCTGTGTGGGAACCCAGAAATTACATGTGTTGAGGTCTGTCCATCACTGAGCACTGTGAAGGTGGCAGGCAGCCAGCCCTTCTCCCAGGGGAGACCCCGTTAGTGAGCGTGGCCGCTGCTGATGCTGCCGAGGGAAGCCCTGTCTCCCTGCCCCTGCCGTGGGTGGCAGCTCCAAGAGGTGCTGCAGGTTGTACCTCCCTGTCTCTTGCCTGGAGACCAGCTACTGTACTTGATAGGGACTGAGGCTTGAGTCTATGGCAGCAGATGCTCTGGGCTGTCCTTCATTTCCCTCTCTGTAGGGGAAGCTCCGATGAGCTCTGGTCTCGGCTGGTTAGTGAGTTTCTGTAGCATTATGCTCGGAGATGAAATGATATTGCAGACCTGGAGGGGCTTGAGGTAATTCAGTGTAAAAGCAGTGGGTAAAAACCCCAGAGCCAGGAGCTGATAGGTACTTGGTTATAAAGACAACATGCTGCTATTCTGCACCTCCAGCTCGCAGTGAAGGATGGTGGCCTGTTGAATGGGAAAGTGTCTTCCATGCCAAATGTTTGCCCTGAGACCACATCCCCATGTCATCCCCTGAGTGTTAAGCCAGGCTGCTCTAATGCCTCTTAAGCTCTCACCTAATCCCTGTGGCAGTAAAAACAGACATTATTCTGTTTAGCTGGCACTCCTGTGGCCCACAGAGGGGTTTTCCAGTTGACAAAATCGGTCTTCAAATGGGTGTTACAGTCCCCTGGTCATGGGACTGTCCTGAAGCCTTGCTCAGGCTGAGAGGGAGCAGAGCTGGTACCAAAGGCTTTTGAGTAGTTAATTTGGTTGCAGGGCTGCACGTTGAGATGCTCACGAGCTGCAAGGCATGCTGCCCTGTCACAGGTGAGTGACACCTATAGCATGGGCCAGGGAGATGAGGCTGTAGTGTCTGCAGGTCCTACTGCTTGCCTTGGAGAGGGAACCCAGCCTGGGAGTGGACAGTCAGTTCTGTGCTGCATGTCAGGCTGTCTTGTGATGTGGGAATTGAAGGTAAAAACCTCTGAAAATTAAAAGGGAGAAGGAAAAGACCTGGCTTAGGGGCACTGTAGAGCTCTCTTGAATATCGTGTTTTCTCACTTCTCCCTTCTTGGCATGAGACACTACTCTGGTATATCTTTTTTTTAACCTTTTTTTTTCTTTTTAAATCTAATGTGCCTCCATTTTATCAATTAACTGCCTGTCTCCTGATTCCCATGGCAACGCAACTGGCCGTTGCATTTCTGATTCCTTTGGCACTTGGGTGCCTGGCATGTGTCTTGGGAGCAGTAAGCTTACAAAAGGGTTCTGCAGGGAGTAGGAAATACATGGGCAATGCTCACTATGCACTGCTTCTCATGCTAAACTTTTTCTCTTCCTTTCCCTCCTCCCTTTAGAAACAAGTTTCCTTTCCCTTTTGTTTCAATTGCCGGGTGATAAGAAATGAGCAGCTGAAGTGCTGTGGGAGGTCCAAAGATGTGGAGGCAGTGAGGGGATGGATGATTTTGCTGGATTTGGATGGCACTTGAACATAGCATGAAGCTGAGCATCTCCTCAGGGATCCTGCAG
>NW_010241184.1:12396-19235 GCF_000690775.1 Eurypyga helias
GCTTCAACTTGCAGAGCTTACTTGAAGGGGTCTTTCTTGCTTCTATGCCGTATGAAGCTGTCTCTTCACCCCTTCCTACAGCAGATGTTTCCAAGAGCTGGAAGAGTCCGTCCCCTGTTTGCAGAAGTCCTTGTGCTTCCAGATATTTTGAACACAGTAATGAGAGCCATGTGAACAGGCTGAAGCCTCAGTTAAAACCTTTAACCTCTCCAGCTCTTGGCTAATAGGAATTTGTTTTGCTCCTGAAGTATTGGTGCCTTATGGGGGGGTAGCCTGTCACTGGAGGCCCCCAGAACTGATGGGACGTGTTTGCAAAAAGGGCCCTAAGCACCAGGACTGTGGTGGCTGTTAATGCGTCATGCATGGGCTTTACGAAAGCTAAAGGGAAAACAGAGATGTAGAGTTGGATAAGATGCGCATATAGCGGATGCTGTGTGTGACTTTGATTTATAAGTTGTTGTTCAGCCCAGAAAGCTGTGACCTACAGGAAGAGCATTTAAACAGAAAAGAATGAGCTGGCTCATGAACACAATAGGGTTATAAAGTTGGAAAGCCCATGTTGAAGAGATCCTGCTTACTGCTTGTTGTGTCTTGGAGCCTGGTCCCAGTGAGAGTCAGGGAGGGGGGAGCTGCTGTCACGGTCCTGTCGAGCAAGTGAGGTTTGCGTTGGACAGAAGAGCAGAGGCAGATCCTCCTGGACCAAGGAGGAAAGAGCTTTCTCCATCGCTGGCTTCCAGGTGAGCTGCTGAGTTAAATGCCTAATAGTGACATTCAGAGACTTCCTGTGGCTTCTTGGTCAGCATCACCTGATAAGGGCAAGTTTGGAGTAAGAAATACTCAGTCTGTGTTTTGCTGCGTTTGTTTCTCTTGTGTAACTCTATTCTCGGCTTCACATCCGAGACCTGTGCCTTCACTTTGCTGTTGGAGTTTTTTGTAACTTAGTGTTTAACTGGAGAGTTGAACTAGAGCACGAAGATTTTTTCTTCTCCATAAACAGCGCATCCAAATGGTACAGGCATAGACCAGCTCTTTAGGTGCCTGTAGGCTGGAGAAAGCTCAGGTCAGGAGGTCGGGCACTTGGGTGGCTTTTCCCTAAGCTGCAAGAGCTGTTTGGAGAGCGGGTAATTCCAGATGTCAGGTCTTGGAGAGCAGTGCTATCAGTTGATGCCTGTTTTGGGCTGTCCCAGGGCACTCATGGGATTGAAGACAAGTTGTGCATCACTACCTTCTGCCTTCTGAAGGGCTGGTGACTAGATACCTACTGGGAAGGATCAGAGCTTAGCCTGCTCAGGCTACTCTGGAGGTTGTCTGGCTGTCTGGTCAATGGGTCCATCAAACCTGAAGCCAAGAAGAATGGGTTTAGCTTGATCATAGTGACTCAGTGCCTGAAAAACGTAGTGCACAAAAGCCTGTTAGCTGCACTGTAGGAAAATTGGTGGCTTAGTTGTTTTATGGGGATAATGAAGGTCATGTAAAATACCAAGTTTCTACAGCTTGGCCATAATGAAGAAGGTGAACCTTCTGACAGTTCCTTGCTTAAATCCTATCTTTTTGAATCATTCACCTCATGCTAAAGAACAATAATGCTTCTGATTACAGGCTCCTGAGCAGAGCAGTGTAATTAGACTGTTTCCCTGGGATGGTGTAATTACTGTAGTTTGGCAGCCCTGCCTGTCAGACGAGCACTTAAAATGAACAGTGTAAAGTCCCACTAAAATTTTCGTGTGACATTGTGTTCCCCATAAAGCCAAAACTCCTTTTTTCTTTTTTTTCTAGTCCCAGTCAGTTTTTGAAGGTGTTTGCTCTTGCAGTGAGATACGGTGAGTCTAGACGTGGTTCTAAATCCTACTGTGTTGTTTGTTCAGCCTTGGGCAGCCTTCCTGCCTTTCTTTGCTTGAGCTTCACTGCTGAAGGGTTTGCTTATCCCAGCCATGTTGCAGAGCCATTTGTGAGACCTAATGTGACCTGTATCTTACTCGTTAACTGACAGCCCCAGTAGAGTGCTAGTGTGCTGAAACTCAGGCTCCAGGAGGACTAGAAAAACAGCTTTGATCTTTTGTGAATACAGATGCAGAGCCTCCCCCAGATTTCTGTGCTTCGAGTTGAATTAGGCTACTCTTCTTGGCATGGCATGTACCTGTCACAGATATGTCAGCGGCACAAGATCTGTGTGTTACGGCACTCTGCCGAGCATGAAACCAGGATGGAAGCTGTGTTTCTAATTTAAATTTTTTCTTATATCCATGAAAGGAGAGAGATACAGGTCACCGATGTTGGTGGGGATAAACCCCTGTAGCCATCTCTGGTTATTAAATGGAAAGACTCTTTAGGTTCACGTGGATGAAGCCCTGTTTCCTCAGCCCTCCCCCCTTTTTATTTAGTGTCTTTTGTAAAGATCAAAAGCTCTAAGCATCCTTACTGTCTTCTGTTTTTCAGTTTTAAGGTGAAATTGGTTCTTGGATGTAATGCCATTCCCCTAACAAAGCTCCTTTTGAGGTACTATCTTTTGCAAGGTTGAGAGTAATGCAAGCTTGAAAGTCAGGAATTTGCGCAAAAAAAAAAAATCAGTTAATGAAGAACATGTGAGGTTGAGGAAGTTTTTTTGGAGTAGGGACCAAATGCCAAGAGAAGGTAGCTCCGGGATGACTGTGTATCCCTTTCTTCCACAGAGCTGGGTGAGCTTTGCCTGGAGCACTGTGAACTCGGTTGCTGCTAACACTTTCAGTTGGGAACTGTATTTATCTTACTGCCCTTTCTGTACCCGTCACAGGCTGGGCCTCTTGAATGTGCCCCCTGTGCTGTGCATGCCTTGTTTAGCTGCTTCCTCAAGAGTTGCTCCAGCCTACTAAGCCTAGAGAACAGGTTGGAGGCGATTCTGCTTTTAAGTGGATCAAGTATGATCATGCCTTAATAGCTGCTCTGTGCCATAGAGATTTGTCAAGAGTGTTGACTCTGGAGTCTAATGAGAACCAAAATATTAATCCAGCTTAATGCAGCAGGTTTACCAGAAACTGTAGGTTCTTTTATACTGGCACTGAAACACTGGTGTTCTTTTCTTACCCTGACATCACACCTCTAGCAAAGCTTTGGAGTATCTTGGTTTGAGAACTTTTATGTTCTTTAGGCTTTCTAGGAGCTGAACCTGACCTGTCAGGCCCAATACTTCTGAAAGAGCTGTAAGCTGGTGCTGAGCTGCAGCAGTGGCTGAGGCTGAACAAATTTCACAGTTCATTTCAGATAAGCACTCGGGTTTGAGTTGTCTTTGCAGCTGCTTAGACTGTCACTGTCAGCCCTGTCTGGTAGCAAACAAATATTTCTTCCTGGGTGTGCTTTAGGCTTTCCTGGTTGGTGGCACCCAGAATTTTCAGCCTAAGGTTTGGCTGGGGCGTCCAGGTAGCTTTCATTGAACTGATGTGTGGGACCAAGTCCCATGCACACCTCCCCATGTTACCAAGAGCTGAGGATGGCTGAACATCCGTGGTACAAGACCTGCTGGATCTTATTTTGCAAGTTATTTCCTCAATCTCTTGTGTGGTTTCTTTTAGGGCTTTACTTAACCCTCCCCCTTTCAGAGTGTTTTAATGAAGTCCGTATGTCCTTTCATTCCCCTGGGGCTTAGGCTGAAAGCCCAAAGTTTGGGAGAGGAGAAGGTGGAGTTGCTGCAAACTTGTTCACTTAGGTTGTCTTTATTCCCCTATGGATGCCAGCAACGTTTGGCTGGTCCTGGCTATGCTGGAGAGAGTGAGTGGGATGGTGAATTTCCAGCATGACCTGCTGTTTCCCTTCTCCCAGTGCAGTGAAGCTTTGCTGGACATATGGCTTTGACATGACAGGCTGATGCCGGAATCGAAGCGTACTTTATTGCAGGTTGTACTGAGTTCAGTGCACGGCGTGGCAGCCTGGGGAAGGCTGTGTGTGCAGGGGTCTGTAGAGATGCTTCCTGTTTATAGATATGCTGTTTGTATTGAACATACCCCAGAGGTCTGCTCGCTGCAGGGTTCTGCTCCAGCAAAGGGCACAGCAGCAGCTGGGAAAAGGGAGTAGTTAGCAAGGTCAGCTGTGTGGTCCCACAGGAGCTATTAATGCCCTTGGTGGGACTCTGTGCTTGGACTGTTTCCCTGTATCCAAACATGTGGAGTTCTCGCAGTGCCAGGTACTCAAACATCAGTGCCTCACCCATTTATTTCTTTGGTTTGGTTTTTTTTTTTCTTTCTAATTTTTGGATGAAAAGATGACTTTGGCATCTGTCGCTTAAGGATCAAAAGGAGACCACTTACCACCACTCCTGTCTTTTTGGGCTTACTCACATTAGTGCTGCCACACAAACCACCTCTCAGTGCTGTGACAGGATGGGGGGTAAGTTGGCAATGTAAAGGGTGATAAAGACCAGGGGTCAGTTCTTTCTTGTGTGTAAGACCTGCAGAAGCAGGGCAGTGTATGGGGATTGGTTTCCTGCCGAGGAAGATGTGTAAGTAACTGAGTCGCTCAGGTTTTACGTGGTGTAAACCTACGACCTAAGTCATGGTCAGAGATGTTTCCTTTTTTTGTAAATGCGCTTTCCTGGTGTTTTGCTTGACTCTTAAGATTTATTCTCATACTAAAACCTCTTTTTCCCTTGATTCACAGGCTCACCTTTACACAAGCAGGGTACCACCTCCACTGCCAGCACCGAGAAGTCGGGTTCAAAGGTTGCCG
Source organism: Eurypyga helias (assembly GCF_000690775.1). Taxonomy (NCBI): domain Eukaryota; kingdom Metazoa; phylum Chordata; class Aves; order Eurypygiformes; family Eurypygidae; genus Eurypyga; species Eurypyga helias. The sequence continues at coordinate 17,092 of NW_010241184.1, forward strand.
AGGTGGGCGATGATTTCCTGGGAGACTTTGTGGTGGGCGAACGTGTCTGGGTAAATGGAGTGAAGCCAGGTGTGATCCAGTATCTTGGAGAGACGCAATTTGCTCCAGGCCAGTGGGCAGGGGTCGTTCTGGATGACCCGGTGGGTAAGAATGACGGCTCCGTCGGTGGAGTACGTTACTTTGAATGCCAGCCGCTCCAGGGGATTTTTACACGGCCGTCCAAGCTGACACGGCAGCCAGTGGCCGAGGGCTCGGGGAGCGACGCCCCCTCTGTGGACTCCCTGACAGCTCAGAACTTGTCCCTGCACTCGGGGACGCCCCCGCCACCGCTCTCCACTCGCGTCATCCCCCTGCGGGAGAACGTCCTGAACAGCGCCATGAAGACTGGCAACGAGTCTGGATCTAACCTCTCGGACAGTGGGTCTGTGAAAAAAGGGGAGAAGGACTTACGGCTTGGAGATCGCGTGCTGGTGAGTTGACCGCGGGGTCCCCCTAGAAAAGCCAAGGACAAGAATTTGTCCCCTCCTAATGGCTCCTGGTTAGGCTCAGGACAAGGCAAAAGGGAGGGCAGAGTCGGTGGTGAGGTGTGGGATGGAGCATGGTCTTGGACCATCGCTGACGGGCAGCAATGACAGGTTGCAGAGGGTTAGTCTTCATGCACCCTGGGCAATCTGGCTCCTATTTAATGTTAGCTATGTAGCATTTCCTTTTTGGGGCACCTGGTTCCAATACCAATAGAGGTGGTACAGAAGTGTAGACAGACTTGCCATATGGTTAATAATGGCTTTAGTAGAACCTGGCTCTGCAGCTGATGTGAATCAGCAGAAGCAGGTGCAAGGAGGTGTCAGAGGCAGTCTCAGAGTCCTTCGTGGTCTTGGAGAGTGGGTTTTCCTGCTGGCAATAGCAGCAAGCCTGGGCAGGCTGCAGCTGAAGCTGATGGAGTCGATTCCATTGCTTTGTGCACTCCTCAGGGACCCTGGGCAGCTGGGCCATGCTATAGAGCAGCCCTGGGTGGTCAGGGGGCACCGAGTGGCTGTGATGGGCCACGTGTGTCTTCAGAGTCAGTGTCACATGGCACAATCGGCTCTGAGGGTCTTGGAATCTGTTGTGTCCAAATGTCGGGTGCCTCTGGCATTACAAGTATACTTTCAAAGCTAGCAATGCACTTGCACACTAAAATACCGTGGGTTTTCCAGTAGTTATCATAAAATTGTTTATATTTTATTTAAATTGTTTTATGTTCAGAGGAGGAAAAGTGAAGGTGGGTTCTGCTTGTGCCCACTGCATATGACACTTAAATATAGTGTGAACATGTGGGCTTGTAGACCAAGCTGTAGAGGTGAAAGATTTATATTTTCACGTTTTCCCCAAAATGTGCATTGCATTCTGTACCGCAGCAGGAGCTGACAGCTGCTCAAGGGTTGGGCACTTGTCTGCTGTCTCCCTGGCTTCGGCAGTCTGCCCATCTTCCCTCTCCATCCTTCCTGTCAGCAAAGCTGCTGCTGGCCCCAGGGGCAGGGGAAGGTGGCAGAGACATTCTCTGTACCCATGCACTGATGCTTCATGTTGGTGTGTTAAAGCAGCCACACGTGGAGAAAAATGAACCTGGGGAACCTGTCCTTCTTTGATCAGTTTGCTCCATTTTCTCCTTTACCTGCTGTGGGGAGTGGGGAGAGTGTTTGGGTGAGAACTTCCCATTTTAGGAGCAGCAGTCGTAGAAGGTGAACTGCAAAATAGAATAATCTATGGTAAACTTGGCTCTCTTCTTTCTGAACCAGCCGGGCAATGGAGTAATGTTCTCCAGACTTAATTCTCCAAGCCCTCTCTTCTCTTGACTCACGGAGACAGGGTCTGTCCGCTTACCGCAGCGGGGCCCACACAGATTGAGGTTTTGGCATACCCATGCAGTACAAACTGTTAGCATCTCTCCCCTTGGCTTCTGTTGAGTTGGGTTTTTTTGGGTTTTTGGGGGTGTGTGTTTTGCTTCTTTTTAATGGAGGTGTATTCTTAAAACCCCTACCTCCCTGCCTGCTAATTTATCCACCCCAGGTGTTACAAGATAGAATTTACCCTGTGATTTGTTATTGCTGTGAATGGCTCCAAGGGAGTGAATCTGGAATGAGCTCAGCATCTCTCTGGCTCTA
>NW_010241184.1:19250-37539 GCF_000690775.1 Eurypyga helias
GAATTGTTGCATGCAGTCGTAGGGGTCCAGGAAAAGAACAGATAATGACAATAAGAAATAATTTGCTGTAATGGTTCAGTAACATGTGCTTGGCTTGGCTGATGGCTTTTTTAGTAATGGAGATGTCAGCTCATCTTGTTTAGTGTTTGAATACATAGACAATAATTCTGGGTTAACCTGAGTTACCTCAAATTCCCTGAGTAAATCTTTGCTCTTGTCCTCTATGGACTGGTACAGTTTCAGGTTTTCTTTTATTCTTAGCCTGTGCTTTTCTGAAGATGATCTTTTTATTTGAGAATGGCCTGTAGGCAGATGGGATCCACCAAAGGCTTTTTAGTTGAAGAGGGACATGTGTGTTCTGTAACTGCTCAGTGGATGGAGCACAAGGTTGCAGGGGTCCCTTCCAGGTCTGTAAGGCTGGCAGCTGGCTGCTCTGCATTATGGTCCTTTCCTACTAGTGGTTTTAGCCTCATTAAAGTCCATTATAGCTTGAAGATATTTTTACTTTTCAGTGACTTTGTTCCAAGACCCTTTCTCACTCTATAGCAGTTGTAAAAAGTGGCTTTCAGCTTTCCATTAGAAGAACTGGATAGGAAGTGCCAAAGGCAAATACTAACTCAGACTTTTTCCCAGAGATGCAAAAATTGCATTAAAGATATGAAAACCCCACCCTAATACTGCTGAACTCATCTCTTGAAGCCTGGCAAATGAATATGGAACAATTAACCTTTGCTTTAATGAGAATGAAGCTTCCCAAAGTATGATCACAGCTGGAGTGCTGCTGTTAATGTGCACCTGGCTTGTTGCCTTCCTCCAGGGAAAGAAGGGATAGAAACAGAGCAGTGGAGTAGTTGAGCATTTTCTGCCTGGGAGGAATCCCTGCTGTGTTTTTCACTTAAAATGTATTTTACATGCTTTGGGGGGAGGCTTTCTCAGCACCCGAGCAGATTCCACCCTAGATGTTGTTGCTTTCTTAAGGGTAGGAGGGAGGTGGCTGTTCTCTATATGTCAGTCTAAATTAAAAATAATTAAAATAATCCTCTTCAGAGAGCCATCCTTCAGTCTGCTAACTGGGATTGTGCTCTTCCGTACTGAAATGTAGTAATAAGACTGTTTAAGGGCCAGGTTCTAGCCCAGGGGCTGACAGGGGTAGATTGACTCTGTTGCTGTGGGATGTTGCCCCAGGTACTGTTTGGATGGATTCTAGGTTTGTGATTTTTTGCTAGAATTTGTGGCTGACCAAAAGCAGAATAGATGCTGGAATATCAGAGGTAGCACTAGCAAGGAGATTATGAGGGAGCGGCACCTCAGCTGGCAGATGGGCAGGACTGCTGTGGTGGGCTGCTTAGGCTGGTGGAAGTACTCTGGGCTCCCCCGAGTGTGTGATTTTAATCATTTTCTCCTCTGTGTGCTGCAAAGTGTTCTTGCCTGCAGTGTGTTGCAGCCTCTGGCTACTGGCAAGTGACAGAAAATTCTCACGAATAAACTAATCGTGTCCTTTTTCCTTAGCATCCCCCTCGCATGCCCCCACCCCAACCCTGCTCCGCCAGCCTGAAGCTGCAGAAAACCTTGAACCACCTGAGTGAAACATCCTTTCCCCTAGAGAAAGGAAATGAATTGAGGAAAGTGAGAAAAGGAAAAGCGAGAATTGAAGCCAAAGCCCTTCTCCTTGGGCAGAGACAACTACTTGGTCTGTTGCTGACAGCTTGCTTTAAGCTATTTCCCTGCCCAGGACTGAAACCTTGCATGCCTTCGCAGCAGCAAGATGTTAAGAAGGAGGGATTTGTGCTCTTTATTTTCCTGGTTAACTGCTTGCTGGGGCCTCAGAGGTGCAATAGAGCCCCCGTATGGGCTTTGCAATCACCAGACTTACTACGTTCTTGCAAACCAGGCAGTAAAGAAAGAAAGAGCCTGTTCTGTAGCTCTACCAAGGTAGTACTTTCAGGCAAGGTGTTTTAGTATTTCATCACATACCTTCAGCTCTGCCCATAAGGAGACCAGCAATTGCTGTTGTGACTGGGGAGTGTAGCAGTACAGAAGAGCCTGTGTCCTTGTGCGGGAGCGTGGGAATGATGGATCTCTGTCCCTGGAGAGGTTTGACAGGCAGTGGGAAGTGCAGTTTTCCAGTTGTTTGCAGGATTCACGAGACAGGAAAACATCTAGGTCTCCTAGTCCAAGCTCTCTCCTCACCATACAAGATTGTGGCCCATGTGTGGTGTCAAATACAGTGTGACTGCTGTTGTGACAAGGAGCATTTGCTCCTGTGACTGCGAGGAAACTAGGAGGAAATATCTAGCCCAAAGCAACTGTTCTGCTGCCACATTAACCCTTTGAGGCTTTTTGTCCACACTCACACCCTCCTAACCATTCATTTGGGCTGATACATTGGCCAGTCCTTGTCTTCTGTGTGCGGCATTAAATAGGAGTTGTAAGTGGTGGAGCAAACTACTATTAACGTGCGCAGACTTTGTACTGGAGACAACAGCCTCAGGAGGAGATGCTGTAATTCTAGGCTTTCCTCTTACACCACATCCCTAGGACATCATTTTCTCACTGGTGCCTGGAAGATAAATGTGCACAATGTCTTGCATCAGCAGTGCTGTCAGACTCGTCCCTGTGCAATGCTGACTTGTGCTGCAGGGATGGGAACGCACAAACGTTGGTGGCTGGTTAAAAGAAAGGATAAAAATTCCTGTAACTTTGCATAGGGAGAACTGTCCTGTAATTCCTCCTCTCCTCACCTTAAGCCAGTTCTGGCATTCGCAGATAATCTAGCTAGTATCTGCGCAGATGAAACTGCTGATGGTCAGATGTCACCTGAATTATTTACAGACAAGCCTGACTACCCTACCGCTGGCTTGCTGAATGCTGTTGTGCCATCAGCTGGGACACAGCCCCATACGTGTTGGCGTGTGTTCCCTGTAGGCACACGCTCTTACCCCCTTGTAGTTACAGATCGTTATTTCACGTGATCTGTAATGGCTGGAGCCATGCCCCTGTGCTGCTGCAAAAAGCACCCTGTAAATCAAATCTCGTAAATAATCTGCCATCAATGCTTGGAAGAGTTAAATTGTGTGTGGTGGAAAACACAGCTTCTACTTCTCTCAGCCTGGGTGGAAGTAGGCTCCTTGTCTGGGTGGATGAGTGGAGAGGTGGGGTGGGAGGGAATGTTTTTCCCCCAAGGGAAGGGATGGCTGCTTCACTTTACATGCTGGATACAAGCTGCAGCTACAGCTCAAACTGGAGCAACCACCACTTGTCCAGTAAAGGTGAGCTCCGACTTCTTGTTAGCATCATCCCAAACCAGTGTGCAGTAAGCTTATGTGCTGCATGTTACAGCAGCTGAAGGTCCTCAGGGTAAAGAAAGTGTCCTGTGTCTGCCCTTGTCTTCCTGTCCTCTTCCTTTCCCTTGCCACAGGTGTCACAGCTGCCTGGGACACATCCGTGTGCTGTGCTGGAGCACTTGCTGCTCCCACCTCAAGCCTCTGGTCTGCCTCGCTGTCTTGTGGAAGTGATTTGGACAGCAACTGAGAAAACTTACATGAGTAAATTAGAATTTTAAGCAGCCAGCACAGCATCATCTCCGTGGTTCATCTCCTGGAAATATGCTTAGGCAGGTGTCTACAGCCATTGCTGACCCCTGAACCATGTGTGACGTGGTGGGGAACAGTCCCTCTTGGCCTGAATGACACTTGCAATTTCATTTTTCCTTTCTCCCTGAGCAGTAGCGGAGGGCATGGCAAGCAGTGCATTGCCCACAGGCCCGGGGTTCAGAACAGCTGTTAAGAGGTTGCTGAGAGCACGAAACTGCTGTGGGGCGAGCAGGGAGGAGGAAGGAGGAAAGAGCCAAAGGCAAGCTGGGGGGAGTCTGCCTTGCCGCAGCCAGACTGAGACATGGCCTGGTGCTGATTTGGTAAATTGTTTAAATGATGGATTAGCAGCTCTGATGAAAACAGTGTCTAGAAAGATTAGTATCGTCTCTTCAGCTCTGGGATGCTGGTCTGGATCCAGTTTGTCATTTTGATGAGAAAACCATAGTAAAATGTGATGCCAGTGATACTACAGTTAGCAGGGAAGGCATGTGGATGTCCTATGAGTGTTCGTTGCCTTTCTGACTCACCACTTAGGGCACAGACCTCTTAAATATTCCTGGCTTCATTTTGTTGTGAAAGTCAAGCCCAAGGCTGTTTCTTGAGACTGTTGGAGATCTTTTGCTGAGGAAAGGCCAGGTCAGGAAGATGGTCTTTAGTCAAAGGCATGAAGAAGGCATCGGAGCTCAGGCAGAGAAGGTCAGTCTGGAGCTGAACTTTCCAAGAGATCAGAGGCGTGTGGCTCTGAGGCTGTGTGAGTCCAGATGGAGGGGGTGAACCACCGTGAGCTTGTTTGAAGTTCATCATAAATGTTTTTACCCCAAGCAGGGAAACTTGGAACATTGATGTTGGTCAAAATGCCTTCCACACAAAAAAACCTGTATGTCATTATGTCAATATTGTTTCTGGTTTTTGGAGCTTCAAGAATTTTTAGCTGCTTTTTGGGTTTTTTGGGTTTGGCTGCCTTTCCCACCTCCCCCATCCCCAAAACCAACCATAACTAAAACCAGTAACACTTTTTTGGAAAATCCCATTCTCTTGGACATGAATAATCTCAGTGATACCTTTGGTAAGGTAATTATTAAAGGCTTATCAGAAGAGCTTTGGGAGTTCTGTTCGTTTTTGAATGAAACTTGCCAGCTATAAAAGCTGTGGGAAGTCTGAACTGCTGGGGTGTAGCTGAGCTCACTGACAGCCTTGTTAAGCCTGTGCTGTCTCATGCTTTGGTGAGGAGATGAGTTGCACTGTCCAGTTGCTTTGCTTAACTCCAGATTCTGGGCAAGCTGGAGGTGTGATTGTGGCTCTGACTGTGCCAGGCTGCGATGCAGACAGGTTTTCCACAGAGCAGCTCGTGACTCGGGGGGTGCTGATGCTAATGGCAGGGTGAGATGTTGATGGGATGGGATTCCTCGGGTCTCTAGCATGGTGATGGCAGTTGGTTAGTGCAGTAGGAACCATCCATGCTCGGTTGTCTTTCACACCTGGATTGTGGAGCATGGCATCAAAGCTAGGCATGGGCAGGAGGGGTGGCTATGAGCTACCTCGAGTGCAATTACCAACCTTCCTGGCTTTCACAAGATGCTTTTTATCCTCCTTCCAAGGTGATACCTCTGATTTATTGAAGGGTCTGATAGAAACAAATGCTTCTGTTTTGATGAGGCTGTTTTGTGTGCTGACGTGACCTGCCAGCTGGCTTTTTCCAAAACATTATTTATGTTAGCAGCATTAGTAGATTATCAGGGCTGAATAAATCTGCATGTCTGAGTCGGATGAATTTTCTAGGCTCATCATCCATAAGAGTTTCCGTGTACCTGCCAAAAGATGGGAAGCTCAATGGGAGGGTCAAGCACTGGAATGTGAGTGTGACAGCCTGATACTGGCTTCTGCGTGTGCTGCCAGCCCCATTGGGATGTGGGGAGCCCAGGCTGTTGGAGAGCAGATGTGTCCGTTATGTCTTGGGGAGAAGATAATGCTATGTGGCGAGGGTGTATTTTGTAGAAAAGATGGCAGAATAATTAATGCTTGAAAGAGAAAATAAAATGCATTGCTTTGGAAGCAGAGAATCACACTGATGTTTGGGGGAGTGTTAGGTGTGATCTGCGCTTGGCATCTTCACTGACGTATGGCTTTTGGGCAGGAATGTGACCTACTCTCTTACTGCATGTTTTTGTTATTGGCCTAATTAGATAACGTGTATATTAAGTCAGTAGGGCTAGTTGTTTTATCTCTTGTTTGGAAACAGCCTTCTCAAAATATGTAGTATCTATGGGGATGTAACCAAGTGATCCTGTTGGTGTGGATAGAGGAGCGTGGCCTTCCAGCATGCCCCGAAGTAGCATGGTAAGAGTCGTGCTGATGGAGAGAACTCATCAGGTTTTAAAGGTGTTTACATGAGGCTCTGTGGGGTCAGGATCATGTGGTGTGGTAAAGGATAAGTGGCTCAATATCGGTAATTAAAATGCAATAAAAATAAAATCGAGAGAGCTTACCAGCTATGAGTGATGTTAAGATGAACTACAGCTATATAGAGTTCAACTTGCAGCTAAAGAAACATATTAGAATGACATTGAATCACTGTATTAACATTAAGAGACTAAATCTGTGTAAACTTGAATAAATTGAAAAGAGGGATGCTGTTTGACTGTGAGTGATAGGTAAAGAATTTCACTTTCACTGTTCAAATCTGTAACTTGCCAAGTACCCAATAATGAAATTGGATCATCTTTTTACACCTGGATGCAGTATAGGACCAGAAAGCTTTCTTGTGATACTTTTTGCTGTGGGCAAATGTTTTTTCCATTTTCTAGAGCAAAGAGAAAACATCACCAAAGTTTTTTCCATAAACAGTACTTTGAATCCCTAGAGAGAAATGACAAAGCTATGTACTGCAGTGCAGGCTCCCAGGACTTGAGGTAGGACCCAGACTTCAGAGCTGTGCTCTTTAGTCCATTCAGGTGTGCTATTTTTCGGCTGGGCAAACCCATTCTCCCTTGCATAAGCAATTTGCAGAATTTTTAGGGATTCAGAGTTGGTAAATCTGTAACATTCCTACCTCCAGAATACACAAAACTGGAGATTTCTGCATTCAACCACTGTTTTCTATAGGGGAATTTTAGTTTGTTGATACCCATTTATGTAAAATTTAATATGAAGAACATGAATAACGGCAAATCATTCAAGGTAGAGCTACACGTTTAATTTTAAGCTTATTTTTTAAGCTTTCTTCCTTGAACCTAGGCTTTACCAGAGATGGGCTGAAAAAGGTTTAAATCATACATTGATTTACTTGAACTATGAACCTTTAGAACCATCCTCCTCCTTTTCCATCCTTTTTTTTCTCCCCTCAACACAAGTTTCTAAGCAGGAGTTTCTAGTGCAGAGCCAGCTGCTGCTCAGTGAAATGTGCTCTCATAGCAGTGATCAAAACATAGCTTTGTAAATTCCTGACTTACACTCTCCCGGAGTCTGCTCAGCATGGGGAAAGCTTTAAGTTTACATATGGGAGAAAAAGGTGCAATTGATTCTTAGTTCTCTTGGGCAGGCATGGAAAATCTGTGCCTGGCAGTGGGATGAGACCCTTTCCCATGCAGCGTGCTGGCACTGTGATTGATGTGGGGTGTGTAGGTAGAAGCACAGGGGTTTTTCCCTGTACAAAATGTGTCTATTTTGAGAGTTTGCTGGGAGGGCTGTTTGCTGTGTCCTAGCAGACCCTGCATGAGGACAAGCTGAGGAGTCATGAGTGCCTTCCTGGCTCAGCTTTCCCTTTGTCCTGTCTCAGTGTTGCTCAGAAGTAGTGCTGGCTGAAAGAGCACAGGATGGAAACCCCATTAGTGAAGGCCTTGCTCAGGTATAAACTGCACTTAGAGGGCTTAATAAACTCCTTCGTGGCCTTACAGGTGACTTGGTGGCAGGTCCAAAGGTGGGAGTTTGTCAACTTGCTTGTAGCTGCTGGAGTGGCACCTGTCGTGCTAGGAGAACTGGGTATGAACATTCTCTGTTCTGGTTTCATTACATCTGAAACAGAAAATACTGATGTCTTCTCCCCCTCCCCAACTGTCCTACTGTGGCAGTGCCGGTGCTGCCATCTCTAGCTGTCGGCATCTTCTCTCCAACAGGTTGGTGGGACAAAGACAGGAGTTGTGCGCTACGTGGGGGAGACTGATTTTGCCAAAGGAGAGTGGTGTGGTGTGGAGCTGGATGAACCTCTGGGGAAGAACGACGGAGCGGTTGCTGGTACAAGGTACTGTGCACTCTCAAACCCAACTTGGGGGGCATGTAGGGTACTGCACCCCTCCTAGGGGGGTTGGGGGCCAAGTGCCATTTGGGTCTGGGAGGAGGAGTTAGGGCTGTGTTTGGCTGGACATTGTGGGTTGGGAGGGAGAGTCCAGTTAGGAGTCTTTTAGGCTTTGCAGGGAGATCAATAGAAACCTCATCACTGGAGCATTTTAAAGCAGGATCAGATGACTGAAGAAGTAACCTGAGTGGCTTCAGGAAACAGGAGAAAGTAGGCCGTGAAGGTAACTTGTAATAGGATTTAGTTTTTGCTAGAAATTGATTCTGTGATTGTATTAGCTCTGATTTGTCACGCATTCTGTTCATAAACTTTCTTCTTGTGCTGTATCTATAATTCACCCTGTCAGAGCTATAGAAGATAAAGATGAGGCTCTCTTTCTTCCTCAGCTTAATGTTATTTATTCTGTTCTTAATGGGAGCAAATTTCCAAAGATCTGAGAGAACAATTGTTGGTCACTGTCTGTCCTTGTACTAATTGTGTCATGTGACAGCTGTCTGCTGGTGGATCTTACCCACCTCTGACTCCATGGGCAACTTCACTATTTTCTTTTCTCCTCCAAAAAGGAAAAAAAAAAGCCCTTGTTCGTATCTATAAAACTAGGTAGAGATGTCTTGCTTGCAGGCTTGCTGGGAAGCTGTTTCTGCCCACGTGGAAGTTAGTAAGGGAATGACCCACAGCCTCACATCTTGACCCTGAGGGGATGTTCAAATCAGAGTTACACAGCAGCATGCTGACCCTGCTTCAAATACAGGTGGAACTGATTTTTTTGTCCTTCACAAGTTCCTTTAGTGGAAAATCCTGTTGATTTCTTGGAGCTTCTTAAGGGAATCTTTCATTAGAGATGGGATTTAACTTTGAAATGGAGGAGCTGAGAGTTTCCCCCTTGTTAGATCTCAGGTTTTGTAATGAAGATTTCTTACGTTGGGTCGCCCTTGTTCTGTCCAGCAGCCACGTGTGTTCATTTAAAATGAGAGAAATGCTGCCTTACTCAATGTCAGGACAGGAAAGCAGTGAATGGTTGGCAGCAGACGGCTGAGTTCCAGCCTGTTCTCAAAAGACAGGAACCAGGATGGTAAAGAATAAGTCATGGAGAGGATCCAAGTCCCTACTTTCTTGATCATGAACTACAAACTATCTCTAAGCTTAATCTTCAGGGTGCTCAGATGATTTATTGTCTCTGTGCCTGTGGAAGGCAGATATGAGTGTAAAGGTGTTCTCTCTGCCTCTCCTCCTCACACCTCTGTTGCTGTGTTCTGAAAATCCAGCTTTTGGAAGTCATCTGTCTCCTGAAACTGCTACATCTTGACTGAGGTTGTTATGGTATGTAAGGGCTTCTCCTGTGTTTCATACTTTATCAAGAGCAGGAAAAATTGAGCTCCACAGCAGGGATGGAGGGGCAAGAGTGACTTAAGAGGTTTGGATTAAACAGAGGACATTGAGGGAAGTCTGTAGGCCATCCCTGCCCCTTGCATGCAGGCTGATTTTTGCAGATCTTCCAGCAGTAATGGATACTAGCTGACACAGCAGTGGTACACATGGACTCTCCAGCTGAAGGGTGGTCTGTCTACCAAGGATCTGACTGACCTGTCCCTGTTCATCCTCTTGAGCTTTCATCCAACTTTCTGATTTTCTTAGGGCATGTGCTGATTTCAACAACAGTGTTTTGGAGGAGAAGCCAGTGTAGTAAAACCAACTCCTGTGGTGCATGCAGGTACCATCAGACAGCCTTCCTTATGTTTACTGTGGCCACACAGGATTCCTGATAAAGCCCTGAACTTGTCCTGCCAGACTCAGTTTGGGCAGAGATGTCCAGGATGCTGGAGTCTTCTGCTTTTGGTGGTTGTTGCCATCTAGTGAGCATCCTTGGCCTGAACGCACCAGACCACTGCTTGGTGCCACGGTAAGTCTGCTGCAAAAGGGAGCTGAGTCCAAAGGGCTGAGTCAGGGCAGGAGAGGCAACAAGTGGCCAAAGGATATTGTCACCATCTTTGCTGCCATGGGCATCTCCAGTTGAGTTGGTGGTGAATTGGCTGAGATGTGTGGAGGGTCACTCTGATTTTCCTGTGGGTTCAGGAAGGGACTCCAGATCTGGATGTTTGTCAAGGGAAGGTTGCAGGGTCAGGGTTTCCTGGGCAGCTTGTGGCGCGCTGGGGAGGGCTGCCCTGCAGGCTGTGATTTGATAGCTGTGCCCGAGGACAGGGTTTCACTGGGTGAGCCCCCTCCGTGCATAGGAATGGTACTGCTGAGGCACTGGTTTGCTGCATCTGCTTTGCTGTCTGCACGCTGCTGTGGTTTTTTGGTTTCTTACCCAGAAAATGAAGCAAATTCCACTTATCTCTAATATGTTGTCCTTTACCTGCTCATTTTGCTGTTCTTCCTTCTCTACCTCTGCTCCTACAGCTGTCTTTGCCCGCTAAACTCCTCATACGTTTGCTTTTGTCTGAAACATGTCAGACATTAATTTTGTCCATCGTGGGTTTTTTGAGTGTTTTATTTCAAGATTTCCTGTGCTGTTTCCCACCTGCAGTTTGCATTGCCCTCACAACACCCCTTTTCTTCCGTTTCTTTTCTGTAATGTGAGTATAGAGCTCCTTAGCACTCAGTGAGGGCACCCCTTGGTTTTCAAGCAGATTTTTTTTTTTTTATCCCTGCCAAGTGTTCTGGACTCAATTCCTGCTTCTGAACTATAAAAGTTAATGGCAACCACTTTCAGTCTGAACTAAAAGAAAACGATCAGGCATAGTGATGCAAGTTTAGACTTGCTGAAAGCTGTCAGGGGGCTTTTCAGGGCATTAGCCTTTAGCACTGTTGTGTGGTCACAAGTACCAGTCCATGCTTAGATCAGGTGGAGCTGTGGAAGGGGCTGTGCCATGCTGCTGGTCCACCTGTGCCTACTGCCATTTGAAACTATGAGCAGGGCTTTGGCTGGTTTGCGGGAGGTCAGACTGGTTTATTTTGGGTGTGGTGTGGGTGGTTTTTTTTCCCTCCCTTTGAGTCCCTGTTCTGCAGTGAGGTCAGCCTGCGGTATGGCTTCTTTTCCAAACCCAAGGGCCTTGGTTGGCAGCAAGCAGAGGGGACCAAGAGATTTTGGGTTGTAGAGGTTTTTTTAAAATATTGTTATAGAAGAAAATTGGGCTTGAGCAGATGTTTGAAAATGAATCACTTTCTCATCTGGCAGGAGATCAGGCTGTTCTGTGGCCTCCCAAGCACACAGAGGTCTGCTTGTGACAGTGTCTTGTGGCTGCCAGCACTTGAAATAAAAGGGACTTGGGGAAGCAGCTGCTGACGTCTGGAGAGAGAGGACTTGGGCTAGGAAAGCTGGATTTGTGTCATTTATTCATTCAGACCTGGTTTTTGTGTTACTATAGGACATACTATATGAAGCCTGTGAGAAAGAACTCTTAAAGGAGCTAGTTTTGTGTTGGCTGCACCCTTGAAACAAGGGGATGCAATGCCTGGAGATGATCTGGTTTTACTTGCTGCAGGGCAACTGGCCAGCAACAGATAAACCCTGGCTTGAGTTGGTTGGCCCAAGCTCTGAAGGGGTTTCCAAGGTTGGACACTGTGGGTTTTGACTCATTTGTATTCTGAAAGAGGGCTCTAGAGAGACATAATCATTGAGCTCACTGCAGTTGTGGAAGAGAGCTTGCACTGTAATTATCTGATCCTCCCTTTTTTATGCTTGCTTCTTTCTAAGTTTGTGTGGGAACCAGGTTCTCTTTGCCACCCAAAGGAGATGGCACACGCTGGAGTTTGCTGTAATGGTATTTTTAGCTTCAAAGATTAGAGCTGACATTTTCCCCTTCTGTTTAGGGAGGGAAGATTTTTACCCAGTAGAACATTTGTACAGAACTGTGTGGTTCAGATCTTTATTTGACACGCTTTACTACGTGACTTTCTTGCAAAGCAGGGTAGAGAACACACATGGTTCTGGGAAGGTTGGTTTTATGGGAAGCTTGGTTTGTAAGGAAGGAGTGTGTGTGCTCCTGCTGCGTTTATGTACTGGGATCTTTGTGCTGTCCAGGCTACCAGAAGGGTCTTTTCCTGGCATCTCATCAAAGTGCACAGCAACTAGCGTGTGGCAATTATCTCGAGTTTCCCTACTTAAGCACCACAAGTGAAAACATGGAGAGTGCCACTGCTCTGAGTGGCAGGAAAGGAGAATAATCCAACTGCTTCCACACAGGAAGCAATGTCACAACACAGCACCAGCAGATGAGCTGAGGGGCTGGTGTTACATATTGCTTAGCAATGCCATTCTACAAGACTTGGGTAAGGCAGATGCTCTACCCCTTCTGACTTGGTGCATCTCCTCTATTACAGGTATTTTCAGTGCCCTCCCAAGTTTGGTCTCTTTGCTCCCATCCACAAGGTGATCCGGATTGGGTTCCCATCAACCAGCCCCGCCAAGGCAAAGAAGAGCAAACGAATGGCCATGGGAGTGTCTGCCTTAACCCACAGCCCCAGCAGCTCCTCCATCAGCTCTGTCAGCTCAGTGGCATCATCTGTAGGGGGCAGGCCCAGCCGTAGTGGGCTGGTAAGTGGCTCTTTTTACAGACCATGGAGCACTGCTTGTGTGACCTGGGAGGGTTGGGGTTTGGTTTCAGTAGCTGCACTGGGGCAACTACTCCTTCACCATCAATGAGATAAGGGGAGTGGGGTGTGAGATACTGTTATCCACCTTATAAATCTGATTCCCTCCATGGACACAAGAGTAGTAACAGACACAGAACAATTGTGACCATTAAAGAGCTTGAACTGCTATTTGCTATGGGACAAATCTCAGATTCACTGTCAAGAGCAGGTATTTCATAAGATCTTTGCAGAAAAATGCCATTGCTTCTTGTCCCATGTGGTTGTGTAGCAGTGTGCTGCTATATTGAACCGTGATGCAAAAGATCGTACAATGGCTGTGTCTGTCTGCAGAGGGGTGACACTGTCCTGCATCACATGCCTTGTGCTTTGGCAGATACTCAAGAACGCAGATGCCAGAGCAGGCAGCAATATTATTAAATGCTCTGACTGCTGTAGTGTGTGCTGCATAGCACCTGCAGTCGTCTTAGCTGGGACAAGGGTGCAGTATCTTGCTGGGAATGGATCCAAGTAGCTCATACCAGTCTCCAGTTGATATCTGTCCTCCTAGCTGAGCTTACTGTTTGGGACTGCATCAGTGCAGGTCTTCAATGAAACATATTTAAGAAAGCAGTTTCTGACCCAGTTCCCACCTCACATCCTGTCCTTTGGGAAACAGTCCTTTCGTTGCAGTGTATAAGAGCTGTTGAGCTTGTGAGCAGTGTCCTCATGTTTTACAGGCTTAACCCCACCCACAGGGTCCAGAGCTGGAACTGCAGCTCTGTACAGACTAATGAAAGATCAGTAGGTGAGCTGCATTCCAGGTTTAAGAAGGGTCTTCCAGCTGTCCTAGACTGGGAAGGACATAGTTTCACCCTTGTCTCTTTTTAATTCTTTTTCTAGCTGACAGAGACCTCTTCTCGGTATGCCCGAAAAATCTCTGGCACCACAGCTCTTCAGGAGGCACTGAAGGAGAAGCAGCAGCACATAGAACAGCTGCTGGCAGAGCGTGACCTGGAACGGGCTGAAGTTGCCAAAGCCACCAGCCACATCTGTGAGGTGGAGAAAGAGATTGCCATCATGAAGGCCCAACATGAGCAGGTAGGAGGTGATGTGGCTTTATCACTAGCCACTATCTGAAAGTTTCACATCGTAACGGTACCCCTGATGTAAAACCTGGGGTCTGAATTTCTGCTTTTTATGTGGAGACAGCTTCCTATGTGGGGTGTAAAGCTGAGGCTCTTTCTCTGCTCCTGCTGATGTCACATGTGTTCCCTCTCCCTCAGACCAGGAGCAGAAAAAGGGCTGTGCCAGGGAAGAAACAGTTTGTGTCTGCTGGATCAATACATTTTGAATGCTGAAATGCAAGTGAAGGGCAAACTTATTCCCTTTAGCCTCTCAGTCTGGCCTTGGCTGTGACTGCATTGTGGTGGGGGTGGTTTTTTTGGATGCTATCAGACACTGCTGAGAACATCAGCTCAGTTCATGTCACTGCTTTCCTGCCAGGGAGGATGGTTTTATCACACTAATAAAGTCAAGAGATATGTTAAGAAAACAAGCTGTGATCATATTACCTTTTTTTTGCACAACCATTTGTACTAGTGGTATTTTATGCACTTGAATGGTTTGAGAGCAGTTGTGTTTGTGCTATTCATCAGTGTGTGACTCGACAGTGACTGCTGTTGCCCTAAACTCCTTGCTTATGTTTGTAAACCCCAGTCAGCTACTAGGGAGCAGGAACCACACTGTATATATTTGTGTGGTGGGCCACACCTGCCTGTCAAAAATGCAGGAGAAAATGCCAAATCAACTGCAAGTTCACATCTTCCTTTTGTGTAATATTTTCCAGTAATTACCTGTAACAGATGACTTAACACAAGTCTGAAATGTCTGTCTTGCTTCATAACCAGGGCTGAATCGCACCTGGTAACCTCAGACCAGATTTTCACAACTGCTTAGGCTTCAAGTTCTTAACTCTGAATCAGTTACGTTCTTCAAAGGGTTCAAGTCAGAGAGGCCCTGAAGTATGGGTCAAATGTACAGCTGCTGGAGATTGAGCTATTTTTTATCTTGATACCTACATGCTGGGCTCTTAGAATAATCTACATTCATACCATAGAATCATCTGAAACAGATGATCAGAACCTTCTGTTCCCTTGTTCTGATCTTTCTTTAAACTCCATGCTTCAAACATTCCTAACTTTTGCAATTTGGGCTCCTTTTTGCTGCAGTATGTCACAGAGGCAGAAGGAAACCTCCAGCGAGCACGAGCGCTGGTGGATGGGATGCAGAAGGAGAAGATTGAGCTGTTGAACCAGTTGGAAGAGGAGAAGAGGTAAAGCAGGAGTGGGGGGGTATGGAGGAGATCTAGTCATGGGGGAGCTGAGGCCCTTACCTGAGAACATCCTTCATTGGATCTAAGGAGAAGGAAGTGACAGGGAAAGTAATCTTGGGTTCCTGACACAAAGCAGGGAGAAGCAGAATTGTTTGCCTGAAGGATCAAAGGGCTCCAATAACATCAGTTATGCTGAGATTTGATACCCTGACCAAAATCAGCTGTGTCACTATGTAAAATGGAATTACTCAGTAAAGGTGGGATTAACTCACGGCAAGGGTACGCACAGTAACCAAGCCTTGCCTTCAGATGTGCTTGGCTAAGGCTACAGTATACAATAACAACACTGAATAATGAACAGAATTGTGCAGGTTGGGCCATCTCAGACCCCTAACCTTTCTGTACAACCTGGCTTTGCTAAAGACTCTTCATTTCCCCTTTTTTTGCCATGTGCTGATCTTAAGGACATTCCTTCTGAGGCAGGGAAGTCAAACTGGAGTACAGCCTTACTGTAGTGTGATTCATCATCTCCTCACATCCCAGAGACCCCATCCACATATATATGATGCATACATTTCCACTCTGGATGAGAGTGAGGATCTTGTCATTCTTGGAGTCCGATTGCTCCATATATATAATTTAAGTCTTCAGTGGGAAGAGAAAGACATTTCTGAGTATTAAGTAACTGAAAACAGTGCTGATTTCAGTTGAGTGATGCCCCTCCTGAGGGTGAATTTAAGTCTCCCCATTCTTCTGGTAGGCAGCTCACTTTCCCAGCTCCAGGAGGCCCTTTAACCCAAGACAGAAAGTTTTTTCCTAAATATCAACAGATGCCTCCTCTAATTAGAGGAGGTTTAGACAAGGAAGCTTGTTTATGAAGATAGATATGTACACTCACAGCTATTCTTATCTGCAGCAGCACTGGAGTCCTTACATCTGGCTACCAGCTCAACATCCTCATTATTGCCCTTTTAAAATCAATAGAGAGAAAAAAGAGGACAGAGTTAAGCAGAGAATTGAATTATTTTTTATCATTACTGGATTTTTCTCTTCAGACTTTGCAAAAGAGTCCTAGGCACGTCTGTGCTTGTGCATGTGGTTTTTATGTGCTCTTCTGAATGACTGGCCTATACAGTCTCAAAGATTGTTCTGGCAGGGTAGATCACCATTTCCACGTTGTGGAAACACAGAGTTTTGCCCACACTCTGTCAAGAGGTAGAGGCTCCAATTCCCATGGAATATTTTGTATGGACCCTGTGCATTTGCACAGGAATTGCCTGGTGCTCTGCTGCAGGATAACAGTCTAAGAAATCCAGTTGAACTGGGTTGTGGCTTTCATGTTTCAGGATCCCAGTGTTAGTGAAGAGCAGCTGTGCTTGCTGGGAGGTGGGGCAGTAGAAATAGCATGTCTGTGAGCATGTACCTTGCATGAAGGCAAATGTTTGCTATGTGGAAAGCTTGCTTATTAGCTCTCTTGCTCCATTTGTCTTGCTGTTTATCTGCTGCTGAGCTGTTTGTACACAAAGCTTGTTTGTATCCTTCTCCTCTGACTCCGGTTGTGCAGGGGAGGCCCATGAGCAATGGCTGCTTAAAAATGAGATGCTGATCTGGGTGTTGCTGATTGCTATTTGTGTCTTTTGCCCTCCTCAGGAAAGTGGAGGACTTGCAGTTCCGTGTGGAGGAAGAATCCATCACAAAGGGGGATCTGGAGGTAATTCCTGACACCCTTATTAAAATATGGGCTTAAAACCTGAAATCGTATGTGGGGCTTCACCTGAGTAATTTCTGTCCCCTTTTACTCAACTCTGAACAGTAAATTATCTCTCTTGGTGGGTTTGGACCTCCTGTGAACACCATGGCATAAACTGTAAAGATTGTTCTTTGGTATGTTGCCCAATGACAAATAATGCTGGGAGCTGCCTAGAATTATTCACATGCAGCCAGCCTGGCTTTAAACATTGCCATGAATTGCCAAGCAGTGTTAAAATCTGACTGTATCTGAACATTTCAATGTATGTTTTTCCACTGTAGAAACTGACTGCTCAGTCACTGTCCCTGCAGTGTCCTGTTGTTGGCAGCTAATTGGCACACACGGTCTCCCAGTTAGGTGCTATTCTATTCCAGCTGAAATGCCATTTGATGTGCGGAGAGTCCTCCTGTGGAGTCCTCTACCCCACGTGCGTGCGTGGGGCTTGACACGAGGACATCCTTTCATTTGGAAGGGCTGTTGCTCAGAGAGATGCTGTTGCAGTGAATATTGTGCACACTGGAGTCTGCCTTTGTGTAGGAGGCTTTACTGGGGTGGGGGGGAAGGACAAGAGAATATTGCCGTGAAAGCAAGGCTCTGCTCTGTGTATATTGGGACTTACCCTTAACTTTACCTAAAGACCTAGGTTAGAAACAGCCAGAAACATCAAGGGAGCTGCTCCTGTCACTCATATCAATAAAAGCCCAGGAAAATGGGAAAACTAAGCAATGGAGTGTGATGCTGTGGCTTTGACCCTCTTGGCATAAGCCTCTACTCTTTGTCCAGAAGCTGAAGCAGAATGATGTGTCTGACAGGGTATAAACCAGTGATGCACTGATAGCAGGCCTTTGCTATAGGACAGCAAATGCTGTTTCTGCCTGCTGTGTGGGTGCAAAATCTGGTTTCTGTTGATTCCTGAACTTAGATGGCAGGTTTTCCCAGTGCTTGAGAGAAGGGCAATTGATCCATCGCTCCTTTTGAGAGCAGTGAATTACCTCTGTGTGAGCTTCAAGTGTTTAAGCCTGGCTGTGGAGTAATGGCAATGGGACCAGGGTTAGCTACCAGTTATATTTAGTCTTTACTTTTTAAAAAAAAAAAGCCAACCACATCTTAGCAAGATGGTCACCTGCTATGACTTAAGTGCTTCTGTAGCTGCAGGCCCCAAACTGAGAATAGATCTGATTTTTCATTGTGCTGGGAAGGAGTTGTTTTGCAGATGTGGCCAAGCTTTGTGCAGGCAGACAGGGTCCTGTCCCCACTTCCCTGTCCATCTGTACAGAAGAGCAAGTAACTTCTTAGGGAAGAGCCATGCAGCAGCTTGGTATGCTGCGATCAGAGAACTGGGATGTTTTCCCTGTGGGTCCAACACTAGTGACGGCACAGACACTGTTGGAGGGCTTTGCTGTGGTCAGTAATAGTAATTTAAGGCTAACAGCAAAAAGCAAGTCTAAAATTCCGATCTGAACTTCCTCAAAGTGCAGGAAAATACTGGATTTGAGGCTCTGAGTCAAACTGGCTAAGCAAGCCAATTTGCACAAAATAAGAAATAACACAGGATTGATGTGAATCTGAGGTGAAGCTGTACTTAAGGACTGTAAAACAGTTGATCTAACTTTCTTCCCTGATTACATTTCTTCTATTTTCATGTGTTTTTCCAGACTTGGAAAATAGCAGGAGCAGTAGATACTAAGCAAGATTGGCAGGGAACAGGAGTGTCGACATCAGGAGTCTTGAGTTTCTTTGAGAGAATC
>NW_010241185.1:0-10820 GCF_000690775.1 Eurypyga helias
GGCAGCCCCCCATTTTCCCTGCCGTATACCCCCTCTGGGGAGAGCTGCCCCCTGCTAACCCCTTTGTGGGGGAGCTGGTGGCATTTGCCATGCGCCTTCTCTAGGGCTGCACCCCCACATCTGCCAGAGGCACCTTGGAGGGGACTATCCCCCCCTCCCCGTGCTCACGAGGTTTGGGCAGCACCTTGCCGGGGAGGGTATCCCCCACTGCAGCCCACCCTGGGCTGTGCAGGGCTGGCATTCCCATGCGCATCCTACCTGGGGTTGCCGTTCCCCATCTAAAGGTCCTCGGCATCTCCCGCTGTGCCTGCCTGGAGAGGGTGCCCCTTGTTCCCTCCGCCAAGGGGGTGCGGGGGTAGTGGCCCCTCCATCAGCCCTTCTCAAGGAATGGATTTGGGGGCAGTTTTGTTCTCCTAACATCCATTTTGGGGAGGGCCATCCATTTTGGCAGCTTTGTGCTCCACATCTCATCTTTGGGAGGAATGGGTGAAGGTGACCAGCTCCCTCCTCCCGCACCTCCGTGGAGAAGGAGCAAGAGCTGCCCACTACAAGACCTACTGCCCCCACATACACATCCCATGGTTCATGTAACATCTTCCATGCTGGATCCCTGGGATGGGTCTGTGGAGAAGAGGGTTGCAGCCCTGCCTCATTGCCCATCTCCTGTGGGCAGCTCTCTTCCAACACTGGTATTTTCATTGCTCCTTTTCTGGTACCCTTTGGTTCCGTCCATCACGCGTGGCTGTTGGGCGGTGAGGAGGTACCTTCCGTCCCTTGTTTGGATGGTTGGACCGACTAACCTGGGGACCCTGCTGCCTCCTGCCGTTGTAAAGTTGGTTCTGGGCAGCAAGCACCGTGTGAAGCCAGCTCTCTGTAAGACCCTTTGTGTCCACACTGTTTTGTCCAGCGTCTTCCTACATCTGACTCTCCTCCAGCCTTTTTGAGAACCTCCGTTTCCGTCCAGCGAACGTAGCTTCTCTTGGCTTCCATAACGTGTGACCCTTTACCATTCCTAGCACTTGGGTAGTGGAAAGAGTTGCATGATCACTCTTCCTCTGGATTTCCCCCCTCCTCCCGCCCCGAAGATTTAGTGTTTACAGTTGGTCTTGTGTGTGGAGGCTGGGACTGCAAAAAGCTTTCAGTTTTATAGTCTTCCTAGTGTCTTCGTATTGCGCCAAATACCTCCCTGGGCTGCGATCTTGGCTCGTACCCTGCATTGAACAGGGCTGGGCCTGTTCGGCGCTTGGATGGGGATCGGTGTGGCTGCCTCGGCAGGGGTGCTCTCCCCTCTGCAGCCAAATTATCCCGGTGCCCAGGTTCCCGTTAGCTCGGGAGGTGCCAGCTTTCAAATGAGGCTTGAAAGTTGGAGTCACTCCTTTGACCGCAGTCTGGGATGCTTTGCCTCCCTAAATTCCTCCTGACCCAGTGGAGAGCTTGAGTGCTGAGAAGCTTCCCCGTTCTCTCCAGGCAAATAGAAGTCTCCAGCCCTCATTTTCCATAAATTTCCTCGGCGATATCAGTTGTCTGCGGATCGTTTCCTGTCCCTCAGCTGTTGAGTAGCGTTGGGTGCTACGAAACAGCTGCCTCTCCCTGTCTCGGAGGGGACCACGTTCATTGGTGGGAGAAGCGAATTCTCTGTGCGTGCTGTTTGTAAACAAATGCTTTGGGATCCTTTGAAATGTTGTTCTTGAAGTGAATTCAAACTTGTCTTGAATGAAACATTGCCATGTGGGTGGGAGAGTGTCTGCGTAACTATAAACAAAGTTTAGTAATAAATAGCAGTGTCTTGCGTTGGGAAGAGGGGTCTGATGGCAGCAAAGTTCTGTGCTGTGCCTTCTCATCCTCCTCTGTTTCTTTAAGGCTCCACAAGAGGAGGCAGATGGTAGATTAATGAAACTCAACGATAAAGCAGCACAGGGAGTCGTCGGGGGTGAAAATCGCTCGGGAAGACGCAGCGAGTTTAGTTGTGTCAGAAATGCATGGGATGAGATTTTTGTCGGGACGGATTCAGCTAATTCCTCTGGGGAGAGTGAACCTCTCTGGAGGGGAAGGTGCCGCTGAGAGGGGTCGGAGGCTGCGTGTGGGCAGCCTGTCCCTTGGCCAATTCTTGCGTGAGGAGCTGCGCAGTTGGAGCAGCGCATGGCAAGGCCTTGCGTGGCGCAGAGGGGAGAAAGCCTCTCGTGGTGCCACCATGGATGCTTCACTGGGAAACCTGCCTTTGCTCCTTTCCAGGGAGCTGAAGAACGTGCTGGTGGTTGGCTGGAGCACGGGGATTACGGGGGGAGACAGCCAGAGCAGTCCAGCTGCAGCCTTGTCTCTGAGAAGCCCTGCAGCCCCAGGCACCACTCAGAATAGAATCAAAGAACCGTAGAATCTTTTGGGTTGAAAAAGACATTTAAGATCATCGAGTCCAACCAAAATACTTTGTGACCCCTGGTAATTGGTGTCCAGGAGGGAGCAAGCCGCTGGTCTGCAGGGAGATACAGGGATGGAAGGGCGGGAGGCACCTCAGCTGCTTGATTGCAAAGGCCCGGTCAATTAGTGGAATCCAGGAGGAGGTTAAAGATGGCTGTGTTCAGAAGCTGTGTGCCAAGGAAGGCATTGCACTCATGTGTCCCGCTCAGCCCCTGGCCTGGCTTGTGCTGGCCTGGTTCGTGTCACTTGGTCGGTGTCCAGAAGCAGTACCCAGGGTAAAGCCCCTGTGTGAACGCGGTGAGCTGTGGACAGCGATGGCCTTAGGGCAGCTGATCAACAAAGAGGAGACCTGCAGATCCCATGGCTCGTGCTTTTTGTCAGCGATTGGACCTTCTGCGGGATCCCTGTGGCACTAGACTTAAGTTCTCCTCTCATCTTTCGTTGGGAACGGAGGCATCTCATCTTCCAGGCCAGCTGGAGCAAGATGTGGTCCGACATTTCCCCTCACCTCTGTTGCCCAGACTGAATCTGTTTCTCCCTCTTCCTAGGCTGTGGATCTCCAGCCTGCCATTCCCTTCAGCTCACCCCATCGCCAAGGCAGCATTATAACCGCAGTCTTGGTGTGTGGGATTTTTCATTCTTTTGTTTATCTTGTTAATATTTGTTTGCTCTGAGAATCAGGGCAGTGATGGAGCAGCTTTACTGTTTACTTACATCTCCTTGGAAATGGGAACTGAGGCTCCCCTGGGTGGCTGTGGAGTTGTCAGCCTGTGCCAGGAGCTAATCCTAGCCAAAGTGCTCAGCCTCAAATTAAGAAGGCCCCAGAATGGTGTCACCTCTCGGTGGGATGGAGAAGAAACGATATTTCATGCCCCCGATGCTGGGGAGACGAGCTGGGAGCAGCAGGGAGGCTGCAGGGTTTCACTGCCTGGTCTACCCAGCGTGTAGTGGGCAAATAGAGACTCCAGACTGAGCCCGGTGGTGCGGAGCAGTGATGGGGGTGCAGATATTTGTGCCCTTGTTGGCTTTGGGATTGTTGATCCCAGAACTGGAGAGGTGGAGGAGCTATGCAGACCGATGGTGGAAGCATGGCAGTGCGTGTAGTTTGCCGGGCAGTGGGCTTCAGTGGTGTGTCAAGTGTTGCCTCCTGCCCAGGTACATCGTGAGACGTGTGCCCGTCTCTGGGCAGCACAGATCTTATCCCCAGCCACGTTGTGTGCGTGTTTGCCCCAGCTGAGCTACAGGGTTGACTTTTCATCTGGCCAGGTGACTGGTACAGCTCGGGGGATATTCTTATATCAATTGAGATGTGTTATCTTTTGGCTCACTTTTTGCCTGTAACTAATGCTGCTTATTTTCAGGGGCATGCTAAAGTTAATTTAAACTTTTCAAAGCAGTTTCAGGTAAATGAGTGCAATTTGTGCATCCAGGTAAGTCCTTAGCACCTGGCCTGAAGTTCTGTCTCATCTTCCTGTGAATTCTGCAGTGCCTGAAAATTTGAATTTCTTCTGCGTGTGGAAAAAGAACTTGGGTGAGCATTTTGCTTCTCTGCACTCGCCCCTCTCCTCTTGCAGGCTGGAGAGCAGAAAGGCCCGCTTCTCCTGCAAGGGGACCCTCCCTCCCTTCCCATCTCGTGTACCTGTTCTGCATTGCTGGGAGGACACCAGCGACTTGAGGTGCTACCTTTCCCACCGCTGCTGGTTTCTCCCTCTTGCAGGTCTCGATTCCAGCGTTCACTTCAGAGCTGTGGTGAGTGATTCCTCGCTCTCAACTGTCAAGTGAAAATTGGAATCCAGCTAATCACTAGCCCGGTATCTAATCCAGACCTGCTTAATTATCACCTGCTCTCCAAGGCTGGGTACGAGGCAGTGATTAGGGCAGCGCTCTGGAGGCAGAACAAAGCGGGCGCTTCTGGAATTCCCAGCGCAGGGGTCAGATGCTGTTGGTATTTGGCGACCTCATCTCTTACACATGTGCATGGGGAAATGCGTTGACGCTCACTGAAAGGCTGAGTGATTTATTTTTATTGCAGGGTCTTTTTGAAATCGATGCCAGCGGTGACTGTCCTTCTGGCTGGAAGTGTTTGGAGCCTGAGAAGGGATCCTAAACTTAATAAGCAGTGTCAATCCCTAAGCAGTGGTGAGCCGCTGGCATGGTGCCGCTGCCTTTCCTGCCAGCTCTTTGTAGTGTGAGTTGGGGGAGTTGTTTTATTTTGATTTTTTGAACATTATTTTTTAAATTTTGAATTGGAAACTCTGCTGCCTGCAGGAGACCTTTGCCTGTCCCATGCCTCTAGTGGAGACTACTTCCGTATCAGTGTGGATTTCGTGCAGGGAGAGGTTGGCAAGAGGTCTGTGAGCAAAAGGGCCTCCAAAACTGTGTGTGACTCCCTTGCATGCTGACATCCTTTGTGCTGCTGCTGTCTCACTGACAGCATTGGCCTGGCTGTGAGGTGGCCGTCGCTTGTCATCATCTTCTGTCCAGTCCCTGCCCTTTCTGTGCAGAGGGCAGTACTCAGCCATGTGAGAGGCTGCAGCACCCCATCTCTTGTGCTCCCTGCTCCGGAGGGTGCGTGACGCCCTGCCTGCTCACGAGATGTGCTGCCCTGGTTAGCTAGGGTCCACCGGAGGTTGCTCTTTGGACATTTTGCATGTAGGTTACTGCAGCCCGTGCCTCTGTCTCCTGGGCTGCCGAGGATTTGGCAGAGAGATGCTAACCACTGTCTGTGCTTGCGGTGGGAAGTTCCTGTAATGCTGCCCGTGCTGGGGGGTGGCCCATCGACACGAGCTCATCCCGGCTGTAGCTGCTGCTGGAGGCTGTTTCCAAGTGTCGTGGCGGCGGTGGTGGGGGAGCCACAGCTGTACCAGGGCTGGGGTGCAGATGGAGAGGGTTAGTCGATGGTATTCGCTCCTTCCCCGGGTTGCATTGTCTGCGCCTGGCAGTGTGTGTCCTGCTGTTCAGACCCAGCTATTACTGACTCCGTAGGTGTCCGGCTTTGTCTGTTGTGGTTGGAGCTGTGCTCCAAAGGCCACATTGGATGGCAGTCGTAGCCTGGTTTCTTTGCCCAGGGGTGGTGTTCAGAAAGCCAACTTAGCCAAATTGGGCTGCAGACCAATTTCCCCGAGGCCTTGTCTGTACTATGCAAACAATGAAACTTTACAGCAGCTATTGAACTTGTTTGCAGCTAGAGCTGGTCAGAATTTTTTTTTTGACTGAATGTATTTTCTCCCAAAATATGGTGTTATGTTGAGGCCAGCATTTTTCTTGGCGAGGTATTGTTTTCAATTACGTTTTTGATGGGAATGTTTCTTAATTTTAAGCCTCTCTTGTCATCTGAAAAAAAGAGAAAGAAAGGTCAAGGAACCTTTGCCCATCCATGACAGCGCAGCTGTTCTGATGCAGTTCTGTGGAGGACTCTGGTCCTCCAAATTCCTGCACAAAGCAAAAACCCTATTTCAGTGCCTCAGGAGTTGTTGGGAAGTAAAATCTGTGCGCCCTGTCTGTGGTGCGGCTGTGCTCCACCGTGGTTTGGTCTCTGAGGTCAAGGCCAAACACCAATAAAAATGGCTCACAAACCGCCAGAATCTGGGTTGTGACCTGAGCGTTGCTGGTTGTTGGGGGATGATAGTGGTGGCCCCACGACTCAGGCTTCTGGTTCCCGCTGAAATACACCTTCTGGGAGTTTCATGTAGAACTTGGCCATTCCCAAATCCCAAACCTCAGCTCACCTGCAGGATGGGTAGTGGATCTTCTGGGTCGTGGCTTAAGGAGTGACATTCCTTCCTACGCGGCTGTAGTCAGGGCAGGATGGGCAGCTGGGAAGTAGTGTTCCCTAACGGGCTCTGAGGGGGAAGGTGCTGGTTTATGGGAATGGAGGAGATGTCCCATGAGCCCAAGGCCTGTGTACTCAGGGCGCTGAGCCTTCAGTAAGTGCCTCTCCAGCATGCTCCTGGCCTCCTTCGCCTGTGATTTCCCCAGTCGGTCTCCCAGCAACTAGAGACCTCTGGGTCTGCAGCCCTGTGGCCTCAACTCTTGGAGGAGGAGGTAGTTACCCACCACCATGTCTTTGGGGATGCTTAGGGAAGAAAAGCACTGTGAGTAAAAGTAAAATAAATATGGTTTCCCCCTCCAGCTTTTCTGCTGCACAGATGTGTTTGGCTTCAGTCCTCTCTCAGGGTGGGCATCAGACCCTCCATCTAGAGTTGAAGGCTGTATGTGTAGGGGTACAGGGAGCACAGTTAAGATTCCTCAAGTCCTTTTCGAGCTCATGGCACTTCAAGTGGTGGGAAGCCTCTTGCGTGTCTGCACGGCAGTTGTGGAACTGTTCTGAGCTGAGGGTATCTGCTGTAATGAAGTGCTACTCCTCCACCCTTGACTGAATCCAAATAGATATAACAGTGTTGTGGTTTGGGATATTTGATCTGTGTGAAAGCCCACGACGGAGAGCTGGGCTCGCAGAACACAGCCGAGACTGCGCCTGCAGGAAATTGCCTTCATGTTGTCACACCAGTTTTGCATCACGCTGCACATCTGACGAGGCAGCAGTCAGAGCTGTGTGTTTTTGGGGTTTCCTATTGATTTCCTCCTCTCTCCATCCCTTGTTTGTTATTCGGAGCCTGCCCTTCTGACCTGTGCTGGGTGGATGGCGGTTTTCCAGAATAGGGATGTGGCACCACGTGGCTGTTACTGTTTGTCCCTGTGCTGCTGGCTTGTTAGGCAGCAGCTGTTAAGCAAAAGCTTCATCCTGCTGGTGGCTGCCGTTGGAAATTTTTGGACCAAATCCTTTTGTGAAGGCTTTTTGGATGGCGTTAAAGTAAGGTACGAATCTGGGAATTAGTCTAATCTCTGTGACTACGCCTGCTTTGTCCGTGTGCTTATCTATGTAGTGCCGTAGTGGCCTTAGGAAAGCACGTGAGCTCTTGGGCCATGTATATCCCTGTCTCCAAGGACTGTGTTCATTTGCAGAGCTGAAGTGCTAGCATCTCGCTGAGCCCCTGCTCTGAAGCTCTTGGTTTCACTGGTTTCTGTCGCTGTGTTGTTACGGCCATAGCACTGATATTGAGCCTGTCCAGGAATGGGCTGGAATTCTCTGGAGTCTTTGGCAGGCAGAGATGCCTGGCTCTGACCTTCCTGTGCCGTGTAATCCTGTATCGCAGTGGAGGGTTGGGACTGTTGTGGTTGTGGTATCAGTTATTTATTAAGGGAGACCTGCCAGAGGCACTGTTTTTCCAGTTGCAGCTAGCTATTGAAGGCAGCAGAAGCAGGATTTGGGTAACCTGCTCCACCAAGTCCTCTGTGTTGGTTATCCCCTCACTGGGGCATCTGCCTCTGTGTCTTGTTGGCTAAAATTTGTGATCTTGTGAGAACTGGAGGAAAAAAAGATGGAGTGAGTGGTGGTTGAACTGCTGCAGTGGGAGCCTGTCCTGGTCCCAGCTGAAGACATGAGCTGAACGGGGAAAGCTTCCTCACATGACTTGGAGCAGAGATCCATTTCTGGAGAGCTGGCACCGGCTGCTGTGTGGGAAGGTCTTTCCTCTGCTGGTTTTTGACCTGCCCCTAGGGTTTGGAGAGGAATTTATTTGCTACGTGGCCCCTCTGATCGCTGGCAGCTGTCTCTGTGATAGGCTGGGAATTCATGGTCTGGGTAACAGGCTGTGGGCTTTCCTTTGTGATGGCTGGCAGCTCCTGCCACGTACAGGCTGGTTCTGAGAGTCTGCCAGAGGGGGTCTGTATTTTGGGAGCTCTGGCTCGGCATGGATTATCCTAGCAGGGAAGCTGGTGCTAGCACGACAGCCTGCCCACTCGCTGGGCTTCGACTTTTCCCCTCAGCGTTGCTCTGACCTACTCCAACCTGCTTGAGATCCACGGTCCTTCTGTGTCTCGCCATCTGCGAGCAAACAGGTCGTCCCCTGCGCGCCACGCTGTGCGGTGCCACCGTTGTTGGCAGCCGGAGCGGTGCCAGGGGTGCAGTGCCAAACCTGGTGCTGTGGCAGGGCTGGGGGAGGCTGCTGCTCTGCTATAAGGGCTGTGCGCTGGGGTGGCCCCAGGGCCCAGCAGCTTCTCAGATCCAGGCTTTTTTCAGAAGCTGGGACGGATATGCAAACTCCGTCCTTGGGTTTGCATATGGCTAACGAGCTGTCCCAGTTCATTCAGCCCTGCCTAGCTCAACCAGTATTTTAGTGTCATTCGCAGAGACTTGCCTGTGGGCTGAGGCTGTGCTATACTGGAAGCCCATACAGGGGCTTAATGCAGGAAGTTTTGCCATGGCACTGTGTTCATTTGAATTTTTTCTTACTGGTTTTTGTAGCTCTGAGAAGGGTGGATTTTCATGGATGTAGCTGCACGGCTGAGTCCTCCCAGTTATTTTAGACCTGGAGCTGGTGCATGAACCTCTAGGTCCCGAAGGGACTCCTGTGAGATGGACTTTCCTTCCAGAGCGAAAATGTTTGATTTTAGCCAAAGCCAAAAGTTTGGGAAAACTCTTAAGATTATTCCCTGCCCAGGCATCCTGGAAGCAGCAGAGGAGTTTTGGGGTGGCAACATCTGCTTCAGCTTAGGGTACGTTCTGTCTGGGTGTCCCTGGGGCAGCTCTGACTTACCCAAGAGCTTATCTAGCTCTTACGTTAGAGGTATGTAACGTCTATACAGGGTGTGCGCGTTGGGTCTGGTGTGTCTGAGCTGGGTCGGACTCGTGCAGCATGTGTCTGTGCTGCTGAATCCCCCACGGGAAGCCTACTACAGAAACACGGAAGCCTACTACAGTAGTCTTTTTTTTCCAATATTGCCACTGTGGGACACCTTAAAAACCTCTTGATGCCTTCATACGACGTTACCCTTTGGTGCAGTTGGTACCTGTGCTCTGGTAAGAGGAAGCTGTGTGGCACACGTGCTGTCCCGTGTCGTGAGGCGTGGAGACTGTCAGGCCATGGTATCTGCAGGGACTAGGTGAGCTCCTGGTTGGTCAACACACAGTGCTGGCACAGTGTTTGGTGACTTACATGTGATTAAAGGAGACATGCTTTGTGGGGATTTGATGTCAATATCATGATAATTAGGAAGCTCAAAACCAGGATCTTCTTGTAACGACTTACCAGCAGATCCACAGACATGGGAAATGGCCCTGTTGCAGTAATAATGTGTGATGAGTCTTTCTGGGCTGACGCTAGGAATAGTTAATGTGTAGAATGACCAGTTCAACGCAGTTACTGAGTTCATGGCATATTTACAGACTGCAGACAGGCTGTGCTGCCTTCGGCTGCTCTTCTCCATCCCTGAGGAGTTGGACCTGGGAGCTGGCAGCTGTGCTTTCAAGACCCTCCACAAGAGGAACGTTTCACGTCACGTGTGGTGGTGACTTCTGGAGGTCACTGACTGTTACCCAGCCTTGGGTGCAGTTGTCAGAGATGGCAGGTGGGAAGGTTTTCAGTGGTATGTGACAGGGTCAGGCCTGGGAGTTCACAGTGTCAAAGAAAAACAGCAGCTCTGGGTTGGACTCGGTCCTGCAGACATGGGGTATGTTGCTGTAGTAATCCAAAGCACCGTCTTCTTCTAAATTGTGGGGAAACTTACCCTCTTGTTGAAAAGGCTGCTGATCCCTGGCGTAGAGGCAGGGCCTGGCATGGTCTAGACTAAGTTCTGTACGCAGCACAGCCTAATGCCTGTCATCGCTTATAACTGGGCTGCTGAAACAGAAAAGCCTGGCTGCTTGCAGAAAATGCCTTCCTTCCAGATCGAGACCATGGCCTGTGCCCTGTTTCAGTAAATCTCTGATACTCTTTTGGAGTCCTAGGAGGTGATGGTCTCCTGACTGCCCAGATATTGCTTTGTCCAGTGGAACATCCATCAGGTGTCAGGGGGAGTCCTGTGGGCCAGGGCTTTCATAAGGGAAGGAAAAAAGTGAGTATTTTTGTTGCTGAGAGTAAACCAACAGCACAGTGGAGACAGCTCACATTTTCCCTGCTTCTTGTCTAATCAGGTTCCTTTTATTTCACAGTAACTGATTGGCTTCTGGTTTATGGCTCTCATCCACTTTCTGGGCCTCTAGTTGAGTGAGTTGTGTACCAGCACGTGCTTGATTTGGTTGGGGCTGGAGCATCTTTCTTGTCTCTTTCTTCCAGCAGTTGAACAGTATTTGCTTGTGTCGTGGTTTAGGCCCAGCCAGCAACTCAGCTGCACGCAGCCGCTCGCTCACTCCTCCCCTCAGTGGAATGGGGAGGAGAAAATGTAAGGAAAGGGTGGTGAACTGAGGCAGGGACAGAGAGGGGTCCCTCACCTGTTATGGTCATGGGCAAAACAGGCTCAAACTGGGGCAAAAAAATAATTTAGTAACCAACAAATTAGAGTAGGGTAATGAGAAAATAAGCCCAGATCTTCCCCCCAACTCTCCCTTCTTCCCAGGCTCAGCT
>NW_010241186.1:0-7477 GCF_000690775.1 Eurypyga helias
TCGAGACAAGGATGTCATGCGGGAACATGTAACATGTCATGTCATGTTACCAACCCCCTGGGTCAGTTGGTCCTTGGGGCTTCTTGTTTGGCCTTTCACCCTGCTGCAATTACTTCTTGAAGGTACACAACTTTAAAATGAGATGAAAATCACTTGGATATACTCTGTCATATGTGCATCCAAACTGCTCCAAACACAATAAAAATATCCCCTACAGAGGAGTCCCATTTGTAGATCCAAGTAATACAACAAATAATACACTGTTTTTTTCTGTCCCTATAAATGCATTTCCATCAAAGGGAATATGAAATGTGGTTCTGCAGCCAGCACTTGAAGCAGTTGCATTTTCTGTACTGATAACAGAATTGCAACAGGGAACGATTGCTGGGTTGCAGCAAAATGGAAAAGGCTTTAGCAATTATCTTCTCGCCAATTAAGATGATTAATCAACGAATTAGGACAAGAATTAAAAGCCTAATGCATTAAAGTAATATTTATACTGGTGATTTAAACTGCTTTCATAGATTACTTCCACTCATATTTGTGTTCACTGCCCATCGTTCACAAATGACAAGTGCTGGGCGGCACACGGAACAGGCAGGAGGCAGAAAGCAGAGATCCATGCTAACGCCTGCAGTTACAGGGCAGCCACGGCAAGCCTTCACTGCGCCCTTTCCCACTTCCACACGTGTTTATTTGGAAGTGTTTCATCATGTTTGAGTATTCTGATTTTTTAGGGTTTTTATGGAAAGTATTTGTGAACTATCATCACATTCAGCGAAGATTCCCACTTCCCTCCTGCCTTTTTTGTTGCATGTTTTTAATTACTTGTCAAAAACTAACTCTGAATGCCTTGTTCTGTATGAAATATATAGGAAAGGGGTTTAATTGCAACTGACTTAAATGCCGTGTAGATGGAAACGCGACATCGGCCGGCAGGAAGGCTCACTGGCCTGGCAGCATTAGCGTCCGGATAAGCCTGTGATGGGCTCTGAGGACAGGCTGTGCTGCCCTTACACCTTTTGTTGTCACCTTTGCTCTGAGAGGGTGTCCCTTGGGACTGCCCTGGGCACTTGGCTGTGGGGCACTTGACTGTGGGGCACACTGCCAGCCCAGGGCAGGCATCTCCCCCAAGAAAGCAGGAGCAGGGAAATAGCGGGGTAAACTGCAGCTCCCGTTTCCACTTCTTGCATAATGTAGGTCTCCTCCAAGGTGAGATCCGTGGCTGCCAGCCAGCAGTCTGAAATCCTACGGAACACACGGTGCCTTCCAGGAGGAGTTTGCTGACAGCACGGTCTCTGAGGGAAGTCAGGTCGGTTGCTCAGAGCTGCAGCTCTGGGTGCTCTGGACGGTGCCGTGGGGCTTGGGAGGCATTTGAGGCTTGCCCTTTGGCAGTAGGCTGCCAAACCCCATCACCTGCCTGGGCCCGTACCCCTGTCTTCGAGACACTGAAATCACGGGGCGCTGGCCCCTCTGCGGCCCCGCTGCCAGTGCAGGCTCCAGCACAGTGCCCCCCTCGCTGGTCCCAGCCATGCTGCGGGGCTCAGGGGTGCTGTCTGCTGGAACAAGCGCTAATGACAAAGTCCTGAGGGCAGCTTGATTAGATGGGTTTTGTATCTTACATCTTATCTCAGGAATCTGTGCTGGCTGGGAGTGAGGAGAGCAAAGGAGAAACCTGTCACGCGCTTTGACGCTCATTCACTTTCACACTTTCTTCATTCTTATTAGCCTGGCAGGTTGTCAGCAGGCTGGAGAAAAGCCCCTAAAAAGAGTGCTGGAAAATAGAATACGAGCATCGCTGCGAGGTGCATAGGCTATGACGGGGGAGATTCGGAGAAGAGATGAAAGCAGCTGTATGAAAGGGTAAAAATAACAGCTTGTCAAGAAGCACATGCAGCCAGCATCTTCGGTCTGGTTGCAGTACCCTGGCGACTGCGCTAGAAAACACTCGGCGGTCACGGGAGGTTGTGGGCAGGGGCACGATGTCCGGCTGGAGGCCAGGCACTGGTCTGTACCCTTTGTGTCCATACTGGGGCCAAGGAGGTTTCCCGTCTTCGTTCATGGCCATCGCTGAACGGGGTGTCGTGTTGGGGTAACTCAGCACAGCCTGTCAAAATCAAAGAAACTTTTGTTACAAGGGCGGTTGAAGCTTGTAAGGTCTGAGAAAAGGTTGCGTGGGAGAGGGGAAAGGCTGGGCTAGAAGACTTCACCGACTAGATCCCCTGTCTGGGTGGGCTGCAGCGCTCTGCAGACCCAGACCCTGCCCCAGCAGTTTCACGCTGACTCCACACTCCATTCACTTCCCAGCAGGTCCTGCATAGCCCTGCTCCCACTTTGCTTATCATAGAATCACAGAAGGGTTTGGGTTGGAAGGGACCTTAAAGACCATCCAGGTCCAACCCCCCGGCCATGGGCAGGGACACCTTCCACTAGACCAGGTTGCTCCAAGCCTCATCCAACCTGGCCTTGGACACTTCCAGGGATGGGGCATCCACAGCTTCTCTGGGCAACCTGTCCCAGTGCCCCACCACCCTCTCTGGGAAGAACTTCTTCCAGATATCTAATCTAAACCTCCCCACTTTCAATTTAAACCCGTTACTTGATGACACACGCTGCCCCCAGGGTGCGAGGAGTGATCCCAAGCCAGGGCAGCAGACAGGTTTGCAGCAGATGTGTCGTCACTCCACGGTGACAGACAGGAGACATTCCCACTCGAGT
This sequence comes from Eurypyga helias, assembly GCF_000690775.1. Lineage (NCBI taxonomy): Eukaryota > Metazoa > Chordata > Aves > Eurypygiformes > Eurypygidae > Eurypyga > Eurypyga helias. The sequence goes on from NW_010241186.1 coordinate 2,719, forward strand.
TCTGGGGGGCACTGACTTTCAGACCTGCTCTCCACCTGCTGGAACCAATTTCTGTTGCAGCCCGCCGGTCATGGTGTGCCAGTGGTGGCCAGCCAGAAGGCTGTTTGGCATTTCAGTGACCTGCAGGGCACATCAATCTATTCACCCAGTCATCTCTGACCGCTGACATGTGCTATGTTTGTAGCATCTTTCTGAAGTGGGCCATCACTGCACACTTCGCCTACTTGGCCCTTGGAATCAATATTCCCACCGAGCTGGACATGCTGAGATGTGCTGGGAGCGGGCAGACTAGGCTTTCTCTGCAGATTTGTTTTGGTTTATATTAATAATAAATTGGCTCATTCTCCTTGTGACTTGGTTTAAAAGAGAGATAGATGACTTAAAATGAGGGTGAATTAAAATTCAGGATGTGTTGGGAACTTGAACAAGCTGGGCTGGGTTCCAGGATGCTTACGAGGAGACGGAGACAGGGGAGGCAGCAGGAGCAGCGCGAGCCAGCAGGAGGAAGTGCAGCGGTACCTGGCACGGGGCAGGGCGGGAGCGCTTCCCGGTGCTGGCAGGGAGCGGTACGAAGGACGTGCTGCTGTGCCCGAGCGCTGTGCAGAGCTGCTCTGTATTTTAAATTGGCTTTAAGTTACTCGGACTAGGAGGGAAATGCTTGAAAAGCATTGCCCCTTTTCTCTTTCATGCCTTCCACCTAAAACAAATGCTAACTCTGTCTTTGCCATTTTCTCATTCTTCAAAATCCAGATGTGTCTACTGGCTGTGTGCAAAATGAAGGGAAATACTACTTTTTTCCTAATTGCTTTTTACCTCAAGCAGTCCCTTCTGAGATGTAAACCTGTGAGACAGCTTACGGAGGGAAAACGCTGCTGCTTTCTGGACAAGCTTCCTGTTGGAGAGGGCACGGATAGGCCTGGCCTGCGAGAGCGTGGCCCTGAGCCGCAGTGGCTGGGCCCCCAGCCCCGAGGCTACGGCTGGGCCGGAGGAGAACGTGGCAAATGCGGAGTGCTGAGCAGCAGTGGGAGGAACACTCCGAGAACAATAATCTAGCCTTTCTTTAGGAAAGCCGGAAGTGGCAGGGTGAGCTGACAGCACGAAGCGTTGTCCCACCATTTAAAAAGCCCTTGGGGTGGTGTGTTTCGGTAATGCAGCAGTACCCGGTTGACTGTGCTGCGTAGGAAGGTGTGTGGGTTTTTTCCAAGTATCTTTTTGATAGGGTAAAAAAGTGACATTTTTCCCCCCCTACTTTTTAAATTAGTTTGCATTCATTGGTATTTTCTTACAAAGAAAATGATGAATGGGTCTTCAATTAACACCACTAGGCTTGCAAATGAACTTAAATTAAGTCCATTTAATAAATGATTAAAAATGCAATAGGGCTGAAGGGAAGGCCAAGCAATTTATTGAATTTTTTCCCCAAAATAATGTATGAAAGAAATTTGAGCAATATAATGGCTTCATAAAAATAAATAAGCATTTTCTGCAAAGCACTATTAAAGCAGGGAGAGATGCAAATAAGATGACCAATGCATTGTGCTATGGCTGGCATTCCATCTTTGCAAAGGAATGGCATACTTAGGCAAAGCAATTTATTAATGAATGCTTTTATCCTCTGAAATACCAAAGGAGATATGAAAGTTATTCTGTTACTATGCATGATTTTCAGTGAGGAAAGCATATGCCAAAGATAGCCAGCCTGCACTGTAAGAATTGCTCCTCCAGCACTTTTTCTTGTCTATAAAGTCACAGAATTAATTGTATTCCTCTCTGCTCTGTACATAAAGTTAATGCATACCCGTACAACTGAGCTTGTCTCCTGCGCAGCTGGCAGCCTGGAGCCCTGTGCATTTGCGTGTGGTTGTTGTTTAGGTGGTCGTATTGCACAGACCAGGAGCTCATCTGACCCGAATGTTAAGGGTGGTTATTATCCCAAAGGGGCACAAAGAATTAAACCTGAGTAAAGGTGGCACGTCCTGCGCTGTGAACTTGGACTCCATCTCTAGCAAGAGTAACTCAGCTTATTCTTCCTTCCCTAAATTTAGCATCTGCCTCATAACTTCTCCTTCCTGGAACTGCCTGACACAGGAGCACACTTATTTGAGGTCAGAGCTAGCTTTTTGATAGCTTCCATAATGGTGACTGCCATTCTTCAGAATATATACTGGAAGAAATATAAATCGACTGGCCTTCGCTGCCTGCTGCGCTTTATCAAAGTTCTCAGCTGTAAAGAATAAATATCATTGTGCTCTTCCATTTGCTGCTGACGGCACTGAAGCCAGGTGCTGTGGGGCTGATGAATGGGTGGCTAATGGGTCTGTTTTTAACAGCCTGGCTGCTGCCGGCGTGTTACTAAAGCCATTTATTTGGGAAGGGAACCGCTGTCACTCGCGTCTCGGCAAGCACTGCCTTTCCTAAGAAAGTGCAGGAAATCGATATTTAAATTCTATAATAGCCTGCCCAAAAGTAACACCGTGGAGGTTTACTGGGCTCTAGAAACCTGCTCCTTGCCTAGCCTCTGCTTCTGACCGGGTAGGCTCTTCCCATTAGGATGCGCCAGTGGGGAAGTTAAGTAAGGCTTTCTGGGTCGCAGCAAGTAAAAGTGAAAGCCAGAATGTGTAAATTCAGAAGCTTTTGAGAGCAGCCAAGTGTCTGAGAAAGTGATGTGAAAGAAACAGTAGAAGTTCACCATGCAAAAAATAAGCTGATGTGCTGGCAAGGGGATTTGTTTGCTCGTGTGCTAAAGCACAACAGAGATCCATAAAGGTGGCCTTGAATACTGACGAAATTCAAGAATCGGTGGGGATATGGCTTCCTTGGTCTTCATGAGGGGGAGCAAAGGCGATGGCTGAGACTTGCTCAGACTGCCTGCTGTGGCTGCAGAGCACGGGGTTTCCCCACGGGCATGGTACATCCCTTGGTACATACCGCCTCTTCACTACTTTGGGTTTGGTCTTCTGTGTCCAGGCTCTCTCCTGGGAGAAGACAAAGACTGTAGCAAAGAATGCTGATGCTACAGAATAAGTATTTTCATGTGCTGTGGAAGACTTCGCTCTGCTGGCATAGTAAAGTTCTGGCTATCTGTGCCTGCCCTTGCTGTCCCAGCCAAGCGTGCAGAGCCAAACTGGAGGTGTGCTGCTGATCCGTGAAGACTGCTAAAAATGCCCAAGCGACTCGTGGAGCCTTGGGACAGTTGTTCGAAGAGGAAAGGATTGTTCCAGCAAAGGTTGGGACGTGCAGATAGTTTAGTCAGGTCTTAAATGTAGATGCAGCACTGTAGTCACACACAGCCTGTAGCGTTTAAGATTGACACGTGGTATGTAGGGAGGCTCAGTAGCACATCTCAAACTCTTTTGCTTCTAAGCAGCTGTATTGTAAGTCTGTGGAAACATCTGGGGAGGTAAATAGCAAAACATCTGCACCTCTGGTCCAAAATTCAAAGTGAATTGGAACTAAAACATCTGGGGCATTTTGGAAAGGTTGGTTAACTTCTGTAAAAATGTAAATCTGTCCCCGCACTTCTGATTTTTCAGGTTTGAAGTTATCTTACCTGTAGCTCTTGGCAGAATTCTACAGCACGCTGTTGTCTGGATTGCTTTGGTCTTCTCACAGCCATTCATCGCTGCTGCCTGACACCGCTTACAGGCTTGTTCCAGCCCCTGCAGCTGGGCCCCTGGTTGCACAGGGCGAGGGGGTCTCAGGGTTTTTAGAAGCGCTCCCGTGCAGTGATCTGAGGTTGTGGAATTCACAGTGGCTGAAAGATGAACTGAGAAAAATGCAAATGTAAGAAACACTTTACATCTTCCTGCTGGCTCCTTTTTAGGGTATACAGCTCCTGTTCAGCTCCTTTGTACAGAAGATCTGACGAGGATAAAACTGAATCTTTTCTATCCCAGCCCTTTAGCATAACTAGAGCCTTTCTTCAACACTTCTGAGCGCAACCTAGTGCAAATATTAAATAAGTTACACCAATAGTATTCCTGTGCCTCCACTTAGAGATATTACCTCATCCTACATTTCACTTGTGAGTTTTCCCCCGGTCGGGCGCAGCATTTGGACTCCGTGAGCGCTGGAGATGATGCTGTGTGCAAACTTCTCGGCTCCGGTCTCCCCGCAGAGGGTGGCTTCAGTATCGCGTCTCCTCCCGAAAATACTGCAGATTGGGAAGTGTTATAACAGCACCCTTGCTTTTTATTAGCAGAACCTTATCTAAGCTTGAGTAAAGCTTTTTCGAGCCTTTGGCGGACGCTTCTGTGGTGTAGGCGTTTTGCTAATTACCTCTAATGAGCGGCAGCAGTTAACGCAGAGCAAGCCGAGCGGCTAACGGGCTGGCGCCCATGTGCGGGGGTGATGCTGCACCCCATGCGCAGACAGCCCAAGCAGGGATGGGGTTTGTCGTGAGAAGTGACTAACTGTGAAGTGTACAAAGTCGAGAGTCGGCTGGCTCCTGTCCCAGCTCTTGGCTGGAAAGAAGAAATTGGAGGAGGGAAGAGGCTGCGGCGAGCAAAGGCGTTTCTGTGCAGCACAGTCGGGTGTGAATCAGAAATGGCGAGGATGGCTCTGAGCAAGCTGTTGTGTAGCTGCTTTACTTTGCACAGCAAAGTTCCCTCGTCTAGCACCGGTGCAGCTTTCCCTGGGTGTCACCGCATTACAGCTTACAGTCGCCAGCGGTTTCAGCTGTGCTGTCACAGGGACACGTTTCTGACCCACCCCTGTCCTCTACCATCTCTCCCAGCACTCTACCTGTCTTGATTTCTCC
>NW_010241186.1:7488-10736 GCF_000690775.1 Eurypyga helias
CCTCCCTCCCTCCCTCCCTTCATCTCTCCCTCCTTCCCATCATCCAGGAGAATGCAGGACAAACCTGTCTAGGGCCAGGAGGACTCTGTGGTGTTTCGCGCAGTGCGGCGGCAGTTTGGGTCGCAGGGCACGTGCTCGCCAAGTGCTGTGGGGGGTTACTGGGCACAGCCTTCCATGCCCCTGGGACAGCACTACTGTCCTGCCATAGCCTGCTTGGGGTGAAATCTTTGAAAGTCACAGGTTGTAGGACTGAATCGTAGAATCATAGAATCACAGAATGGTTTGGGTTGGAAGGGACCTTAAAGACCATCCAGTTCCACCCCCTGCCATGGGCAGGGACACCTTCCACTAGACCAGGTTGCTCCAAGCCTCATCCAGCCTGGCCTTGGACACTTCCAGGGATGGGGCATCCACAGCTGCTCTGGGCAACCTGTACCCCGAGGGTGCCCCACCACCCTCTCTGTGAAGAATTTCTTCCTGATATCTAATCTAAACTTCCCCACTTTCAATTTAAACCCGTTACCCCTTGTCCTGTCACTACAGGCTCTTGTAAAAAGTCCCCCCCAGCTTCCTTGTAGCCCCCTCAGTTACTGGGAGGCTGCAATGAGGTCTCCTCGGAGCCTTCTCTTCTCCAGGCTGAAGCATCCTTCTCACCCCCCTCACCTGCTCTGCTCTTTGCTGGGGTACGTGGCAGTTGCAGGATTCAATTCCTGATATGGAAGGAAGCAGTTTATTTCCTGAAATGAAGAACACAGGGAGTTCCCAGATACCAAGGTCAGATCTCTACAATGACAAGAGGAGCTGTCTGTCAAGCTCACCATCAGTATGATGTCCTCTCGGAGGGCCTAGCAGATGTGTACAAACCCTGCACGTTACCAGCCACTGAGGAACTGTTCTTTCTTAGGAATGATTTCAGCCCATGCATCCATTGCACTGTTTTATTCCTGCATTAAAATCACATTAAAAACAGCTAGGAGAGGGGGAGAAAGGAAAATCATGGTGAGGGCTGCAACAGATTTGGCCGAATCCTGTCCCTCATTACCCAGTCATTGAGAGGTGCTCTCTGGCAGCTTTTTCCTGCACCCATTTGTGCCAGGATACTTGAGGAAGTACACCTTATTCTGCCGTTGCCTGTGGATTTCTTTTCCTTTACGGTTTTTCATTATCACCTTAATGTTTTCTTCCTGGAGTTTTTCGAGTGTGAATAAAACCAGTGGCAGGACACACGGCACTTAGGAAATGATATCTGGAGCGTCCAGAGTTCCAGCTTGTGGTTTTTTGTTGTTGCTTTAACAGCCTAGCGCGTGGCTAGAGGAAGCGTTTTAACCCCTTCAGATGTTGGCTGCAGTGAGGGGGAGGAGAGAAGCCTTCAGACGAGCAGGGAGGCCAGCGAAGGAGAGGTGGCTGAAGGCCGCGACGCATCGTCACTCAGGGCATGCCTTCTGAAATACGCTGGCTGGGCAGCAGTTTTCCTGTGAGCCGGATCTGCAGCTACGAATCACTTGGTATTGGATCAGGACTGAATTACTGAACCCAGGCATTGGGCCTGATTCTGGGCTTCCTGGGCAGAACTTGTATGATGCAAGGTTGGCATGGGCAGCAGATCGGATCGCGGTGTTGGGCCTCTGCCTACAGCATCTTGCCATGTTGGGAGACATGTGGTTTTCTAAATTAAATGGTTATTTAATTTTCTGGCAGTCACGTTTAGTTTTCTCTCGGCACGGGCAGTGTGATGCTGCAGGACACCCTGGAGGGACGAGGTTTGCAGGGGGAAGGGTTGAAGCGCTGGCCATCAGGAGTCAAGCTGAAGGGCAGCGAGCAGGCTGGGTGCTGCAGGAAACGCTAAAGCCCTCTTGGTTCCTTTAGAACTGAACTCTCCGTGACACTTGTGCTCACTGTTATACCTGCTAACTGCTCCTGCTTCTAGCAGTGCACAGATGTCATGAGAAGTGGCTTCAGAGAGATTTTTCTACCTGCCAAGGAAACGTAGCTCCCGCTCTGTCTATGAAGTACACCTTTACCAGGTAAAGCAGTGTGTTTGTTACGTAGCAGCTGGGAAGACCCCAAACCTTTTGAATGGTTGTGAAACTTCACAAGTTTTTCCAACCACTTACAAATTTTCCTTGACAACTAACGCTTATTTCTGGAGTTACCCGCCGTACTTTGATGTCTTTATAAATGCTGCAGAAACGTCTCCCTGTCTGCTGTGGCTCTACATTTATAGCGTGCTTACAGCAAAATCCAATTTCTGTTTGTAGTTGTAAAAACTCTCAGGCTGGTCCTTAAATAGATCTGATTGCTCTGCAGTCCTTCCTGCCTCAATTTGTCTTAAAAATATTGGTCTATCCTTCCTTGTCATTAAACATATGCCCCTTCTGTCTGCCACCAAGGATTTCGTTGGTGTAAGTAGTGCAGATATTTCGTATTTTCCATGTGGGGATTAGAACAGGCTTAATGGAGTGTAAATCTTCATATTATCTGAATAAACAGGTTCCAGCCTTTCTTCTGATTGTTCATTTTGTTCATTAATTTTGAGCATGTTGTTCCATCTAGCAGACCTACCGCAGGGATCATAGAATCATAGAATCACAGAATGGTGTGGGTTGGAAGGGACTTTAAAGACCATCTAGTTCCAACCCCCCTGCCATGGGCAGGGACACCTTCCACTAGACCAGGTTGCTCCAAGCCTCGTCCAGCCTGGCCTTGGACACTTCCAGGGATGGGGCATCCACAGCTTCTCTGGGCAACCTGTCCCAGTGCCTCCCCACCCTCTCTGTGTAGAATTTCTTCCTGATATCTAATCTAAACGTCCCCGCTTTCAATTTAAACCCATCAGGGAGACTTGACATCAAGGGTTGCTGGAGGTGAAGGGCTAGAGGCGAGCTGTAGTTACAACAGGTTTTCCAGATCTCATTGGGAATGCTGAAGGGAAGTGCTGTCCTTCTGTGTAAAAAAAAGTGCACTGAGTTGGTCCACCTCTCCCAGCTCTTTGAGAGCCCTGGCTATTGTTCTTATTACCATTTGTATTATTCACCACTGGCTTGAAATACCAGCGTTTCAGTAGGAAGTGAGTTTATCATTTTGTTAAATGTTTTAAATCCTGAATGTGGGCAAAGGTGTTGAACATGCAGGGAAAAGCAAATAATACAACAACAAAATCCAGGGTGTTCGGAAGACCCAAGGAATTGTGGCTTTTGACCTGCTCAGTTTAAGGACTGCTGGCTGCCTGTAGCTCCTCGGCAGCGGCC
>NW_010241187.1:0-7770 GCF_000690775.1 Eurypyga helias
AAACCAGTCTGTGATTCTGTGACTCGCCGGCACAACTCAGCCCGGCATCCCCCTGCCAGCCCCTCTCCCGCCAGCAGCTAAATCCTGCAGCCTCGCCAAAGGCTTTGGGGAAAGACCCCTTGGTGTGCTGCAGCCGCTGGCCGCTCCCTGGGAGCGTCTCCGTAGGACACGGTCCGTGCCGCGCTCTGCACAGCCCCCGAGGCGAGCCCAGATGGCGGGCGAAGGCCGTCTCCTCCGTAGGACACGGTCCGTGCAGCGCTCTGCACAGCCCCTGAGGCGACCCAAGATGGCGGGCAAAGCGCTCGTGCAGGCGCGGGCCCTCCAGCTCTGCCTCAGGGGGACGGGAGGCCGCGCAGGGCCCCTTTGTGCTTTTCCACCCTCTAGAGGGCAGCCGGTTCCCAGCAAAAAGCCCGTTTTTAGGGCTTTTAGATCCGCATGCCGCACTCGGCGTTACTCCCAGGCGCCGGGAAGGGCGAGCGGGCCGCCACCATGTCCCTGCTCACCCTGCTGCGAAAACTCGGGCCCCGGGCCAGGGGATGGGCAGGCGCAGCCGAACCTGAGGCACCAGGCTGGGACACTTAGGCAGGACACTGTGCTTCAGGGGTAGGATGGGGCCTCGGAGCCCCCAGGAGCTGCACCCTCACCGGCCATGGAGCCATCGACCCCTCTGAGGTGCCGCAGGGTCATGGCTGCCGCGCTGTCCCTGTGCCTTCTCCACGCACCTCCCGGGGAAGCTTCGCTGCCACGGCGGCTAACCAGGACAGGGATGTCCCCGTCTCCCCGGGATCACCCTCCATCAGCACTTTGTCCCACCAGGAGATGCAGCCCGAGGCCGAGGGGCCCGGGGTCCCCTCCTGGCAGGGCAGCAAGTGATGGAGACCCTGGCCCTGCGCTCTGGGCAGTTTTATTGGGAGATTTGGGGAAAGCCGAGCTCTCGTGAGCGGGTGGCAGAGGTGGTGGCTTTCGGGTACCTGCCGGCTCGTTAGGGCTCTGAAGGGGGGGAGGTCCGGTCTCAAATCCCTGGTGCTGGGTGTCTCTGCACGGATTTGCCCCAAATGTGCATGTTTTAAGTTGGTGCTGCTGTCCCACCCGGCCTCAGCATCACCCTGGCCCCAGCTTCGGGGCCGCCGACTCCTTCAGCTTGTCAAAAAAGGGAAAGTAACCAAAAAAATTGCAGTTTTGGTTTCCCTCATTAGAGGGCACCAACAGACCCACCTGGGACGGGGAGGCGGACACATCCAACTGCTGGGGAAAGGCAGCGGTACAAAAGTTTATTTGTATGTTCTCCCTCCACCCCCTTGTTATTTTTCTCATTTGGCCGTAGGTAAATACAACCCCCAGTGAAATTCTCAGGGGAACTTAGGGCAGAAACGCGCTCCCAAAGGCTCCTTGGGTTGCAGCAGACACGGGGCAGCATTCACGTCCCGAGTGGTGCACAGCACCATCCACCACCCGGGGAACAGAGCGAGACGCACTCGTTTATTGTCAAAAAACCCTCAAACTTTACTTGTGTTTCTCTCAATAAATAATTTACAGTATATACACGCGGTGACACTCCCGTGGGTCTCAACGGAGGGAGGAGGGGGGGTGTGTGTGTTCTCCTAACACCCCCCCCTCCTTTGCCTACGTATTCCTTTTGTTTCCAAGTATCGGGTCTTTCTTGGCCACACTTCACCTTTAACCAGAACTGGGTCAAACACAACCAAAATAAAGTGCTTCACTGTTTGCTTCTAAAATAGGGATACCCCGACGGCCGTACGCCAGCCGGCCACCACTGGAGCGCTCACCTGGACAGCAGGGCCGAGCCACGCCGCAACCAGACTTTCCTCGGCTGGAAATTACCCCTAACCCACAGCACATCACGCCGGAGGGCGATGGCTTTATAGGAGAGGAAGGTCTTAAGGGAAGCGTGGACCTGCTGGCACGCTGTGGTGCGTCAGGTAAGACGGCTTTCAACAAGCTCAGTGTCTTCCGAGGGATGCTCTACGCAGCCGCTGTTCATCTACGGGGTAACGCAGCAAGAACAAAATTCTCTCCTCTTACCCAGTGACAAATTTTGGCTTTTAGAATTTTGCATTAACTTCTAGGGGAGACAACAACTTGGGTTCTTTCTTCAACGAAGGAAACAGAGCCCGACTCAGCCTGGCCAAGCAGTCAGTGCCTTGGGAAGCTGAGCTGTCCTGTGCCGCGCTCCAGTGGCTGCTCTCCTCAGCGCCTCCGAACTGCGATATCCTTATTTCAACATCTCCCTAATCGAAATACCTGGGGCACCAGCAAACAAAGCAAGGAGCAAAGTAGTAAACACATCTTTTTGTTTCTTTCCTTAAACACTTAAAAACCAGTTACAACTCTTCACCTGTACAGTCACACGAGATCAATGCCAGGGCTCTATATATTAAAGAGACAATATAAATTACATCCATTGACACAATTTTGCATTTCTCTGCTGCTTTACAAACGGAGCTCTAGAGCTGTTAGGACACAATGAATAGTCACGTTGAGTATTTACACCAGGCTGCCTCTTGGCACTAGCTCAGATTGCCAAATGGAGCCTGTTCCCACCTCTTTTGGTGCTAGCTTGTCTCATCACGCCCAGAGACCACCCTCGAGAGCAGGAGGTGTCCCCAAGAGTGACTCCTGTTTTGGGACTTGTTTCTGGGAACTTCCCCCTGAGGAACGGAGGGGAAACCCACCAGGAGGTCTCCAAGATGCAGACCGAAGGTGGCCTTGCTGTTTGATCAGTGAGCGATGAGGTGAACCACAGAGGAACATGGGGAGGAGGAGATGGGCAGCAGGGCAAGGTGGGGAAGGTTATCGATGGTTTCGAGGCAGGGAACAGACATTTGGAGGCAGTGGGGGGGTCCTCTGCTGCATCCCCTCCCCTGGCTGGGTTTCTAACATCACCCCATTTCCAATTCAAGCCCAGAAGGGCTTAAGGTGCAACTGGTCTGCAGTGGGGTTGGAAGTCATGGCCCCGGGATGAGGAGCGGAGCAGAGACCTAGCAGCAAACAAAGAGTGTGATGCTCCTGCTCCATCCCCGAGCCACGGGCAGGCGAGTGGGGCAAGTGGGTTGGAGGGAGGTGCGGATTGCGTTTCCCACTGAGCAGCCTTCCCACTGCCAGTTTTAGGGGACTGGAGAGCAAACGGTGCGAGGAACCCATCCAATGCTGGGCAGAAGCTGCAGAAACCCCTCCGATACTGGCCAGGTTTCTCCCACTGCCATCAAGAGTCCTCAGTGGGTCTGGGCAGTGACAACCCAGGAATAAAACTACTGAGTGAATCGGCCGAACGAGCTGGCTGCAACAGATGCCTTTGAACCACAGCAAACGCAAGCTGAGGCTTGAGGAACGTGTCCTCCTTCCACCCAGAAGATGCCTGGTACCGGCGGAGAGGTGAGCGTGGGACCATTCCCCACTGTTTCATCCCCCTGCACCCCTTTCTGTGACAAGAAGGCTGTGGGCAGAGGGGGACGTGCCTGACAAGCGGAGCACGGCCCCTGTGAGCAGGCAGCCCAGCCCCACTGCGCTGGCCAGGCTTGGCCCCATCCCGCCACGCTGCGCCCTCCTCCTGGGCTCTGCTCTCCCAAGGCCACAGTCATGCGCGCCCATGTCACAGTCACCACGTGCATTTTTTGGGACCTGGGGGAGCATTACAAGGAAGTGGGGGGTCCTCGGCACCCACACTACTGTGAGGAGGAGGAGAGGGGGAGGTGAGGAAGGTCCAGGCAAGGTACAGTCCAGCAAAAGCTCCTGACTGGTCCCACCGGCAGCACATTCCTCCCAGGCCAGAGCTGGGAAGGTGGAGGACTTGGTGCCAAAGAGAGGGTTGAGGTTTGAGGACAACCCGTGTGGCTCTGGCGTCCAGCCTCCCACTGTTCAGCACCGCCATCTCATCCCTGGTTCCCTCCTGCGCCCATCTCCCTGCTCTCCACGGTGCGAAGGAACAAACCTCTACAACAAGCACAACCAACACTGACTCAAACACAGCAGTGCTACCCAGAGGGTGGGGAGGGTCCCCGAGGGAGCCGTGTTGCCCGCGACGATGTCCCGTGTCCTTTCGTAGAGGTGCAGCTTGTCTTTGTTGGAGTGAAGCATCTTCACGTCCTCAAACGCGTAGTAAGCAGCCAGCATGAAGTTGACGTCCCCCGTGGTGAGGAGGTCAAAGACGCAGGACTGGAAGTAGAGGTCCTCCACAGGCAGCTTTTCCCTGCATTTGGCTGTGGCCGTTTCGTACGTGAAGGCCTCAGGGGGGGCTGGCAGGCTGGGCCCCTTCCGACGAGCACGACCCTCTGTGCCCTGAGCCGAGCGGATGGTCTGAAAGTCAATCTGTTGGTTGAGCGGACAACCACGGAGGCAGAGGTAGAGGCCCTGACTGTCCCGGTCCTCCACGGCGTTGACCACCTCCTCTGGCATGCGCACAGCGAAGGTGAGGTAGCGGCCCACCTGCCTCACCACGATGGTGGTGCCGATGTACTTCGCCTGGATCTCGATGTGTTGGCCCGACACCTTCTCGGTGATCTTCAGGCTGTTGGCTCCGTGCTTGTCCCCGCCGTTCTTGGAGCCATCGGCAAAGGCAGCGGGAAGCTCGTCCATCTCTGCCTGGTACACTTTCTGGTCCACGCACTCCTGGAAGCTCTTGAAGATGATGGTGAGCTGTGGAGGGATGGAGGAAAGGAGCAGGGTTACAACAGCGATGACCACCCGACAGCATACCCACCAGCAGTGGCAGGGGAGGGGGAGGAGCCGTCTGCTCAGCCGGGAGCGTGGCCCTTCAGCTCACGGGCAGCTGCTTTGTCCTAACAAGCTGCCCAAACTTTTTGGCACCTACACACAGCCATCCTGCTTCAACACAGGGATGGGGACACGGTATGGAGCCAAGACCCAGAGGCTGAACTGAACGTATCACCGGGATCTGTGCTGTTATCTCCAGCACAGGAGCTCCCTTGGAGCTGGAGCTGGGTGGAGTATCGCTGCTCGCAGGCCTGTGGCAGCATGCCCGTGCATGCAGCTCTGTCTTGCCTCCAGGGCCTGGTGGAGGGGGACGAGCCCTCACTCTCCTGGAGGTGGAGGAGTGTCTCCTCTGGCTCCCATGGCATTCACATCCCAAGGGCTGGACCTCTTCCTTTCCTTGGCCACTCGCAGACCAACAGTTTCCCCTCTGGACCCCAGAAACATCATGTGGACACCCACACGTTCAAGCGGGCAGGCCCTTCTAGGGATGATAGGGGCGTAGACTGATCCCAGCATGGCTCCCCACCCTGTCCGGCCTCACATATGGTCCCTTGCTGGAGGAAGGGCCTCGCAGGGCTTGCTCCTTCCCTGCTGACCTGGCTTTGGGGGGAAGGTTGAGGAGGAGTAGAGTTTGCACGGGAGGAGAGCAACTTGCTCTTCCCACGCAAACTACGCTTCCTCTTTCACCTCTTTCCCAGAGGGAGGATCGGTAAGGGGGACCTCCTGCCATGTGGCTCCCATGAAGGGGGAGACAGACCTGGCCAGAGCAGGACAGGGGTGAAGAAGGGATGACTCCAGCAGCTACAGGACAGGTACGCCCAAGGGCTGAGTATGAAAGGAAAAGCTGAGGCTCTCAAGGACTGTGGAGGCTCCCAGCACCTCTGCTCCCATTGGTGCTGGCGAGGAGCCCAGAGCTGTCCAGAACCCTGGCAACATCCCTCTCTCTCACCCCACTCCTCCACTGAGTGCCCAGATGCTCCCAGCCCCGTGGCAGCCCTGGTATCTCCCCCCACAGCCATGTCATGAGGCACCACCACCATGCCCTGGGCTTCAGGCTGCACTACTCCCCACTCGGACCTCCTGCCATCTCCTCTGGGTCCAGCCCTGCCTCTGGCTGAAGGAAGAAGGGTAGACTGGAAACATCATGCAAAAACACAAAGAGCCCCATGGACCGAGATGCTCCCTCCTTTCCAACCGCACGTAGTCCTCTAGCAATGACCCAGTAACACTTCCCACAGCTCATGCTGCTCATCTCATGACCAGTCCCTCCTCACCACAAGCCCATGAGGCAGAAAAGGGGTGAAAAGGCTCAATGAAGATGGTGATCCTGGGACCAAGCGTTAGAAATTGCAGGTCCCTGTGGTCCTTAAGGGCCATTTCCCTCAGGCCAGACTTCCTTGCAAGCTTCAGAAGGTTCTGATGTCTTTAGGTAGGTAAGGAGTTGAAAGAATCATTAAGTATCTTTAAGGAGGCTTATTAGGGACGGGCCAAAATCAAAATGCCAGCTCTGGCTAAAAAGGTCACATCCAGAGCTGAGAAGCAGCCCCTGTCCCACACGCACTCGTCTCCTCTCCCCACACGCGGGGAGAAGCAGAACTCCCAGACACGGCGGGACATGTCATCTTCCAGAAGCAGGAGGATATCTCCTGCTGAGCCTCCCCCTTTTTTCTGGCACAAGAAGTGGCCTGTTAGCTTTAGAGCTTGTGCACCACGGAGCAACCCATGAGTTCGTCAGCTCGAGGTCTCTCCTGAAGCTGAGCCCACGCCACACGAGTCCTGCTGTATCACAGCAGCGCATTTTCACTTGGGTTTTCTCAGTGTTTGCCTTGTACCTTCAGGATGTTTATTTAGGCTGCCAAAGCACCTCCAGAACTGACTGTGCCCCACAGAACGCCTCCACTTGGCTGCAAACCACAGAGACAATTACAAGCCTGGGCGGAGGAGAAGGCAGTGTGAAGAGCTCAGCTCCCTCCAGGCGCTTCCCTGCAAGCTGGAGCCTCCCTGGAGGTCAGTCTTGGGTTTGCTTGGACCTTGGGTGCCCCTTCAAAAGGTGACACCGTCGTTCTTGCTCTGGTTGTTCACAGCAACCTGGAGTCCCGGGGAGGGGGGACGGGACTTTGCAGCCCCCCGTTCTGGCCTGCAAAACGAGCTGCAGCACCTCAGCCCGCTAACCATGATGGGGCTGGATGTGCTCAGAGAGAACCCCCCGGCCACTGAGGTGAAGGTGGGGACAAGGGAAGGATGGGCATCTGGGGACAAACGCTCGAACTCAGAGGAAACACAGAAAACCCTAAGGTTGGAAAAGACCTGTAAGGTCATCTAGTCCAACCATCAACCCAACAACCTGAGCTCCCACCCGGTCTTACCCTCCCCAAGGAGGGGTGTAAACGGTGGAAAGAGATGGTGGAAAGGCTGTCCAGGAGCACTTCTGCTGGTGGGGACATGCCCGAGGCTCACCTTGCTGGTGGCGGTGGCGGCGGAGCCAGGCAGCACCGGTGTGTTGGTGACCTGGACGTTCAGGTAGTTATTGTCTATGAGCGGCCAAGCCCCTTGCACCTTGCAGGTTTGGAAAGTGTCTGTGAAAGTCCTGAAGTGGGGATCCCCGAAGAGCCCACAGTGGGTGTAGCTGCTGAACTGTGACAAGACGCAAGAACTACAGCTCACAAATTTGTCACTAGCCTTATTTAAAACACTCTCAGCATGGACAGAGTAGCCTGGCTCTTTACCCCTC
Source organism: Eurypyga helias (assembly GCF_000690775.1). Lineage (NCBI taxonomy): Eukaryota > Metazoa > Chordata > Aves > Eurypygiformes > Eurypygidae > Eurypyga > Eurypyga helias. Next base: position 7,463 of record NW_010241187.1, read on the forward strand.
TGAAGCAGAAAAGTTGGCCATCCTTGGAGCAGTTGTGTTGCACCATGAGATCGTCTATGCCATGCACGGCGGAGTGATAGGCCAGGTCGCCCCTGCAAGTGCGGGCGGTGCGGCGGGTGCAGTGCGCGTAGGCGCGCAGCGCCGTGCAGAATTCGGGCGCTTCCTCCGTGCCCAGGTGGTGGGAGCCCGATGTGGCCGCCCAGAACTCAGAGTTGCACTTGAGGATCTTGCATGGAGACGTCACTGCGGGAGGAAAACACAAAGGGGGTCAACGCTCGCCCGCCCGTGTGTGGGACACCCCGACTCTC
>NW_010241188.1:0-6996 GCF_000690775.1 Eurypyga helias
CCTGTGGCCTTTCCTCTGCTACCAATCCCTCCCCCCACCAGCAATTCAACACAACAGTACATCTGTTTTCACAAATAATTTAAAAAAGCTAAATCCCTCACACATGCACACACTTGATACATCAAGGTCAGGATGATCTAAACCACTTCTTCCCCTCCTGCTCTGCACCAACAGTATTCAACTACTGACATTTAAACCCAAATCGAGCCCGCATGTAGTGTAACAACAGATGGTACCTTTGAGTACCAAAGGAACACAAGATGCCTTTGGTATTTTTAAGTAGGAATGCAAAGAGGCCAAGTTTTTAAGGAACGTTACAGCATTTTAGATGAGGAGCTGGAAGAGAGCATGCACACTTTGACCTTATTTGTTTATCCCATAAAGGGGCATTTCATAGAATCACAGAATGATTTGGGTGGGAAAGGATCTTAAAGACCATCCAGTTCCAACCCCCCTGCCATGGGCAGGGACACCTTCCACTAGACCAGGTTGCTCCAAGCCTCATCCAGCCTGGCCTTGGACACTTCCAGGGATGGGGCATCCACAGCTTCTCTGGGCAACGTGTTCCAGTGCTTCACCACCCTCTCCATGAAGAATTTCTTCCTGATATCCAATCTAAACCTCCCCACTTCCAATTTACACCCGTTACCCCTTGTCCTGTCACTACAGGCTCTTGTAAAACGTCCCCCCCAGCTTCCTTGTAGCCCCTTCAGGCACTGGAAGGTGCTATAAGGTCTTCCCGGAGCCTTCTCTTCTCCAGGCTGAACACCCCCAACTCTCTCAGCCTGTCCCCATGGCAGAGGGGCTCCAGCCCTCTGAGCATCTTCATTTAATAAAGGCAGATATGTGCTAGAGCATTTTAAAGCATGTTAAGCACATACTTGTACATAACCGGAATGAATGCGTTAGACTCAAGAAAAACAGCATTAAGTGGACTTCCGGAAGTTCACTATCTGCCCGCTCACTAAGTTTTGAGGCTCGAATTTTTCTAGCCTCAGAAAAAAGATATGCCAACAGTCATGAGCTTCTTACACATTACACATTAATCAAATCTACTTATTTTAATCAAAATTAATCAGGACTCCTGAACACCAGCATTTCCGATATCTGTGGGGCCTTTAGTGAGGTCCCTGGGCCCAGCTACGCAGCAAGTGCTGGAACATTAAGACCTATCGTGGTCCTTTGATAAAGAGATGGCAGCTGTCACAATTCCTCGCATCATCTAACTTAAATTCAGTAAGGGCACTTTGCAATCACTCTGTTCTGAATGCCGCAGCAGTGTGTAAAGTAGAAAACCTGCATTTACATTTTTCGCTTCTGCAATAGCTAAAAGAATAAAAAGGTGTAATAACAACCAAGACCCAAACTCCACCTTTTCCTACTGCTAGATGCAAGGAAGGAGAAGAGAAAGAAGATGCTTTGTGATAGAACAAGTGCAGGCCCAAAACATACAAAGAGAACCTGCCTTAAGGGGGGGAGTGGCGGGGGAGGGGCGGTCAGTTATGTTGAGTTTTTTAAGTTTACTGCACACAGGCATCCTCCTTGACCCAAATTTTAGAGAAAAGCAATGCCATTCTAGATGTTCAAGATCATTAAGTTTTACCAAAACAAGAAAAACAAGACTCAAATCACAAATAACACAATCCATTCCCCACAGTAAAAACTCCTTATTTTTAGGGCCCCCTTCAAGTACGTTCTCAATGTCCTCTTCAGTGACAACCACTTCATCATCAACACAAACAAAAGCTTACCGTTGCTTGAATAAACAACAGCAATAGTCAATAAAACAATGGTCCTAAAAAGCAACTACTATTGCACAGGTACGTTTGAAGCTATATGCGTATGCAGCAACCCAAATTCTGTAAGGTACGGTACACTTACCTTGGGTCTGAAGTTGGTGGTTGGTCCTACAGATTCATGCTGGGCTTTCACCGTTCCCCAAGGATGGTGTATTTTGAAGCATTCATTGCAATACCTTGCACCGCAGTCTATGCAGCTCTTTGTGGACTCTTGAGGTGGAGGTTTGCAGAAATCACACATAATAGCAGTGGCTGCCCTGGCTGCCTCTTTCCACAATGGTTTCCAAAGTAAAGTCGCGAAACAAGCCATTGATGCCACGTTCTCCAAGATCAATATCCCTCTGGCAGCCCGGACAAGGAAACAGACTCGATCTAGGAGTTAGTGAATTGCGTTTTCTGCCTGTGTAGGCACCAAATCCTGATTTAGGAAGAGCATAAACAGAAGAGAATTTATAGGGAGAAGCACAGGAATTTATGAACTGACTCTAAACGATCGTAGCACATCATCCAAACCAGTACAATACCAACTCATACGCAGTTTGCCAAGCCAAAGAGAATACATTTGCCATGACAAAGTTGTGTAATGTCTCAGTCCAGGGGACATTACAAACCACTACTCTAAAACTTAATTCTGTGTTAAGATTAATTTTGCTGTTCCAATTCTACCTTCTTCTTCTAGTTTTGTGTGCACTCAAGCTGCAGCCTTTGAAACCGGCTGATTTTAGGCTAACTGGTTGCCCATGAAGAGATCAACAGCTTTTTAACATATCAAAATGAAAGATGCTTATTCACAGGGTGAGACTAGTTACTCCCAGACAAATATAGCCAACTTCAAGCTGTCTGAAGTTTGCTTTGGCCGAGTCAAACTTATCTGTTTCATCCCAGGAGGCATCATTTTTAAAAAAAAAAAAAAAGTGGAAAACAGAGAACTAGGTATTACCAGTATGAAATCTCAGCCAAATACTTCAGTCAAAACATGCAGGGGCTGACTTGGTCCTTGCTGAATGGTGTTGTTAAAGGTCTGGTCTAGTGGAAGGTGTCCCTGCCCATGGCAGGGGGGTTGGAACGAGATGGTCTTTAAGGTCCCTTCCAATCCAAACCATTCTGTGATTCAATCAAACAACCATACACAAATTTCCCCTCCTCTCCAAAATAAAGTGATCAAAGGCTCATGTAAAGCCACAAGCCAAGGAGCTTTTGGAACCTGTTCAAGGGGATCGCTCACACAGACCCAAAAGATATTTACAGGGTAACGTTCTTGAGGCTATCAAACACAGAGTGCATCCCCATGTCTCACTCACGAACCCACAGCGCACTACTATCAAAACCCAGTCCTTTATGTATTCTGAAGCAGGCTAAGGCAGTGTTTAGGCTTAACATGTATCCTCTCGTCTTCCCCTTACAAAGAAACAAAAAGCCATCTGCTGTAGCTGGAGCATGGTTTTCAGACCCCTTCGAGGGGTAACTAACAAATTTGTAAATGAAGGTATGACTTAAATCTGAATTCTTAGTGTTGAAAGTGGTTCCTCTTCAGAAAGGGAAATTTGTTACCATCTGTACTTAGTATCTTCCCATCAGAAATATTCATCTTTTATTTCTTTTGGAAGTGTCCTTTGATGCTATCGAAAAGACACTTTCCCTGTGCCACTGTCCTGTGGCTGCTTCACACAACAATCCGAAATCTCCCTTCCTATCTTGCCCTTTCCAGTCTCCCCATAAGGAACTAGTTCCTTTAAAAACTGTTGAAATGTGCCCCATGGTAGTTATGCATGAAGCTAAGAAGCCACAACCAGAGCATGAGTGAGTGTGTACAAGCTGGCAGTCTCGAACTCAGCTGCCTTTTGCAGGTTCTGAGCAGAATAACTAGACTGAACATACATACAGAACAGTATGGGTGACACAAGGCACCGGTATGCAACGTCTGGCTAAGGGAAGCAGAGTTTCCTTCTCTTTTTAAAACTTTATTTTTTTAGTACTTACTTGAAGTGGATTAATTACCCCAACTGCACCTCCTGCAGTACCTGTAGCTTGGCATACACAGCAACACACGCATGCAGTGCACAGCAACAGCAGTGAAACGCAAACTGTATTTCCAATGTATGCTCCAAGCTAACAGTGCACACAGGAACACAGGGATCTCCTGCACAGACGTCTACAACAGAAGGATGATTTCACATGCAGTGCCATGCAGTCAACAGCTACAGAAAGGGATGTAGAGTAGCTACATCTGCTAAAACTAAGAAAATAATGATATGGTGTCGTATGTACAGGGACTGCCTACAAGCAGTACGCCACAGCAGAGAGCAAGCAATGACAAAGCAAGGTAACAGGGAAAAAAACCATGGTGCAGTGGTCAAGTTTAAAAATACAATCTGAAATTCGTATCCGGTAGCATGCTTTGGAAGTCTGGCCCAGTGTGGAAGGGGTGTTTGTTTAACTCAAAGGTGAGTTCAGCTGCATCCCAATGGAGGCCTTTCATTCTGCCTGTGGTGGACTGAAACGAGACCATCATGATGAGCCATGCTCTGCGAAGACTGGTGACACTGCTTACGGAAAGCAATCCAGTACCAACGAAGTCCTCCGTACCTTCAGAAGTCTAATCCCTTTTCACTGACAGCACTCCAAGAGCCTAGGGTTGGGTTTTTTCCTCTGTTGTAAACCCTGAAAGTTGACTTGTTAAGCTTCTTGGCGTGCTCTGCCACTTCAGTACTCCAAACCAATATGGAAACAATCACTTTTTGTCTAGCAAATGTTGAAACATTAACACGCAGTAACAATTAGTCTGCTTTCTGCTTATCGGATTTGTACACTTGTATTTTAAAAGGAAAGCACTGGCAAAGTGATTAATTGCTTGGAGCACTGTCTTTCCTATCTGTCTTGTGTCCAGTTTGCTAAAAGTGATTTCTGCTTACAGATAAGAAAAAACAAACAAACAAACAAAAACTCACAAAAAGAAAAAAAGGAGCAGCAAAAGCCATGGATTTTGTAGTCACATTAGCTGTGTAGCTCAGAGAAACTTAGATTTTCCCCATATTCTCTTTTACACTTTTCCAATCCAGTTTACAACAAGCATATACTTTGTGAAATATTAGGAATCGTCACAAGAAATTTTCCACTGTGGTTTGTAAACAGACTGCTCTACTTGCAATGGATAGCTCAATCGATAACTAAAAAATTAGCACCACATGTGCTCGTGCTTAGACTCCAAACTCACAAATATTAGGATAGAGATTGCAAAGACTCAGGTCAAAGAGCAATCTTAAGTATGTCTTTTAAAGACAATGTTCAAGTGTCTTCTTCCCAAGGAGAGGTACCACCAACACACTAAAATTGAAAAGCCCAACCTGCAGCTGATGGTTTGCAAAGGAATAAGACATCTGAAAGATAAAAATTTGTTTTCCAATTAAACAGTATCACCAGAATTCTATGGTTATGGAAGACATGGAAATTAATGTGTGAGAGTTTAAAAAAAATAAAAGATTTTAAAAGTCAACTGGATTGTCACATAAGTTTTAAAAAAATATTTGAATGTATTGCCACCCGCCCCCAACTCAGTTCATGCTTTTAAACAGATTTTTTGGGAAGGAAGAAAACAAAACATGAGAGAAGTCAGTAGCTGCAAAACGTCATTTTCAGATACTTCAATCTGGTGCAAATCAAGGGTGCCTTCTGCAGAAAGAGCAGATGAGGACAGCCTCCCGAGAGCTCTGACAGTGTCCTATGCTATCTCCATTTTATGACACTTTCAGTCTTCGACTGAGGCAATTCAAACTTCCCTTCAGATTAGCTGCTTTGTCCTCCGCTGAGTCCGAAATTCAGATTTGTGTTTATCTCAGTTCACGCCTTTCTTGAAGGATACAAAATTTCTGTGGATTCCTCATGTGCCTGCCAGTGTGTTGGCAACACGGAGCTTTGGGTTGGGGTTTTTTTTTTTCTGTTTCTGACAGAGCATCACATTAAAAGAAAAATTATTTATGTTAACAAGTCCACACAGTGGCTGAGATGCTCAGACTAGCTCAGTTTTGGAAATTAGATATACTTAAAAGAAAAAGACACTGGCTATCCTTCAGCCTGTGTCACTAAGCTAGCCAAACATTACAAGTATATCAATTTAAAATACTTGGTTTTCCTTGTTTGTGCAGGTGCCATGCTAAACTGATCCAGAATGACCTACACAGATTAACATGGTGTAAATTTCAATCTGCTTCTTTATCAAATTAAGCAGGCTCTGATACAATGACAAACCAGTATGACCTTCCATTTAAAAGCGATGGCCAACCATGACCTCTAAATACTACAAAGATCAACCTAAAATTACACTTTGCTACCAGTAAGACAGCAGTTTTGCAGGAACTTGAGCATGTAAACTCCAGCAAATTAAAAAGCGTGGGGCAGGGGTGTGACTGCTGGGTTTTTGTTTTAGAGGGAAGAGAGAACACGCGTTTCTGCACCCACCCATGCATGTTCAGTCATGCATACACACAAGAAAAAAAATATCATCCCACCCTTAACTGAATTCCAGTCCAGTTGACCTTTAAGGCAGTGTCAAACAGAATGAAAAGCTTTCCTTATAGAAATCCTTTGCTGTACCTTTGCTCACCGCAAAAGCCATTTTGTGGACTTGACCACTGACAAAAAGCTATATGCTAGCCAACAATATTTAACTCGAGATCTAAATGCTAGACTATCTCTAGCCTCTACAAGAAGTGAAGCATTTCTACCTCTCCACCCAAAAGACCTCCTCTGTGAGGCTGCGAACAATGAACAGAGAGCTGTTTAGAAATCAAAAAATGAGATATACCATTGGTTTACAATGGTTCAAATGAAAAGCATCAACTGTTTCCTCTCCTGTGGCTGGCAAATTACTGCAGGGCTGAAAGGCAAGAATGTTTAATTTCCTAGCACACGAAACAACCGTAGTATTCACGCAGAACAGAAAAAGGGAGAAAGAAGACATTTAGGAGGGGGCGCAGGGAGAGGTATTCCAAACACTGTGTTTCTGCATCATCCGTCAGGGCTGCACGAGTGTCACCATAACCACATTACAGGCTTTACGGTAATTACACCAACATTGTAATTACATTAACGTTACAGAAGGTGCATTAGCAATAAGAAATACCCTTTATTCCAGGATATAAAATAAAAACAATATTATACATATATAAAATAAAAATATACATATAAAATAAAAAATAAT
>NW_010241189.1:0-18934 GCF_000690775.1 Eurypyga helias
GCCGCCCCGAGCCGCGTGTGGACGGTGCTGAACACCGGCATGTGAACTCGTGGAAAAATCAAACGGTACCAAAGCAAAAGGACTTCTTCAAGGGAAAACCATTCAGAAATAAACGAGGTGTTAAGGCGAAAAGGAATCGAGAAGTTGATTGTTACAGGATTTGACTGTGAACAGCTCACAGTGATAAAAGTCTGAAGGATAATACAAGTTTCCCACGTCCCCCTTTTTCAAAAGATCTTTTAAAAAGGCATTAATTTGTGCAGGGTGATAGTTTATAGCATGAATTAAATTCTACACGTACCTGTTAAGCATTCTTACCATGGGTTCAAGCCGTTGTCTTGAATAGATTGTAATTCTGCATCAGCAGTTATTTCTGTATTAAACATAACTGCCTGTGATAAATCTTCCCGTTTCAGACACGTGAAGACTGCCAGCCTCTATGATGTCTAGATTTGTTTTCAGTTTTACATACCGTGGTGCTGTTATGTGCATCATAGATCATCATGTGACCTTTGGTTGATATTTCAAGGCTTTGTTTGTTGTTAAATAGCACAGTTTATTTGCTGCAAGAAACTGACTGGCAAATAACTAACGTAACATCCAGCCTATGTCGATCCACCAAATTATTTGTTTACCTAAAAGAAAAGATTGAGAATTTCAACTGTAGTTTGTGGGTTTTTTCCTCCTGAATGTAATTGATGTTGACACTTCAGGTGCCTGTTGCAGTTGAGGGCAGAAGGTAGTGTAGTATGTTACTGCTATATAGGATGTCAGGGTTTGTGACAGTTACTGCTCCCAAATGTATCACATTTGGTTATGGAGGCACACATCGGAAAAAGCATCTCGTGTCACGCCTAACTTCCCCTCTTCTGGACTTAAATGTAAATTGTGCTGCAGATGAGTATCAGAATATGTCCCTTTGTAATTATTCTAGGTAACTCACAGGTGAAGTGTACATTTGTTTTCATTCCTGACTCTACACACTGTGCTGAGCAAACTTATTTCATGCACTGTGAGAGACTGCCTGCATAAATCACAGCTACAGATACTTGTAATGGTATGCTGTGACTGCTTACAAGTTATTCTGATCTAGATGTATGGGTTAAGCAAGGATAGCTTAATTACATAAATCTTCAAGTGACATTTCACTTTTAATGTTCTTCTGAATTATTAATACATATTACCTTTCTTGTGTGCATTCTGCCATCATCCTTTATATGCCCTCGGTGTGAGATGTAGCCGTGCTACTGTATGCAGAATTGTGCCTACTGGATTCACACTTCCAGCGATCACAGTTAATAGACAGATTGTCCTGTGTCAGCTTCTGAGAAATACATGAAAATAACCTGACTTGTCAGATCTATGTACTTTCATTATATGTAATTTGCCTGCACTGCAGTAAGTTCAGCAGTTCGGTGTTTATGATATCAAAAGGGATAAATAGGCATTGAGAGAAAATACAGTGGAGATTGCGCCCCACCCGGAAGTTTATTGGGTAGTCTTTGCAACAGCTAAAGCAATTAAACTCGTTAATTTTGAGGTGCATTTTAAGATGCCATATGTGATGGGTTGGTTGTGGTACTTTGATGGCGCATCCATCCTAAGGGATGGAGTCTGTTTAGAGAAAATTAGCAGTGACAGTTAATAGTGTAGATTCAAGAACATCATCTCTTTGCAGCAGCATTGCTTTTCTCCATGTGTCCCTTACCTGTATGCCTTTATGGAAGGATATGGAAAAAGAGCCTGCTGTAAATGGATAGTGTTAAATAGAGAGATCTGTGGAAGCTGTGTAATGGAAGTACCCATAATTCTACACCCTTGGAAAATTTCACGAAAAAAATTTCTGTGGCAGATGTATAGTCACTTTTTTTTCATATGGAAGTAGAGTAAAAGGGACTGTTACCTGCACATCCTTTTCATAATGGAAGTGGAACTTTTTCACTCATTTGGATAGAAATTGCACTACATTTTGGCATTAGTGATGCAAAAGAGTTCTGTCACAGACTGCACCACAGAATTGTACCATAATAGTCATAATTTTGTTTATCAGAAAAAGAGACATGTATACCTTAAGGATACACAAGCCTAATGTCCTGACATCTGAAAGCAATTCTAAGAAACCAGTATTGCAACTGAAAATTTAAACCTTTAAACTCTGAATTCTATTTTAGATGGCAAATTGTTACCGGACGATGTTACACATTATGTTGTCCCTGACTGCAAGGTTGTTCAGGATTACCTTGAGATTCTCGAGTTTCCGGAGCTGAAAGGCATTATTTTCATGCAAACAGCATGTCAAGCTGTGCAACATCAGAAAGGACGCAGGTACTTATCCTATAATAACTTATTTTTTACTTAGATTGCAGGAAAGATACTAACTTTTAACAGTGTATATTTAAGCACAGTAACCCAAGGTCAGCAAATACACTGTGCTTCATTTGGTCTTAGGTCTTTCAAGTGTCTTAATGTGATTTCCTTTGTGATCCATGGACATCAATGCCTGTCATAATTTTCACTTGATTGGAGCGATATTAAACCTGTATGATTATTAACTCTTCAGATGGCTTGTGACAGGAATTAAGGAGACATTGCAGTAACAATATGTTGAATGCCATTAGTTTACAGACATGTTTTTAGTTTGCTATATTAAAGACTAAACACTTGTCTTTGGGGAGCAATTAGTACCATTATAAGGTACTTAGGTTACCAGACATTAACCTGTGCGTTGCCATAATGTATGTTTAAACGTCAGAAGCATGCATAACGGAAATAAGAAAAGCTTGCTTACAGATTTTAATCGTCAATGGTGTAATTGAATGAAGGCATTTCTTTGTGTATGACAGCACTTCTTGAGTTTTTCTGCTGTATTTTTTCATCTGGAGTTAAAATAACATTACCAAAAGAAATCAGAAGCCTCTATTTATCTTTTTCATATTTCAGACAGTACAACAAGTTACGGAATCTAGTAAAGGATGCCCGTCGTGACTGTACTGTGTTTGCTAATGAGTTCCACCAGCATTCTTATGTGCCAAGAGAGAAGGGAGAGTCCATGGAGAAATGGCAGGCCAGGTTTGTTTTAACTGGTATAGTACTACGCTAGACAAGATCGGGACATTGTATTCAGGAATATTAACACGCATTGGATATGTAAGAGTTCATACTCTTGCTCTGCTTAGCTCTGGAACAGTTCACAAGAACTGAAAGTCTAGATTGTGCTTTTGTGATTAAGAAAGTGTCAACATTGTTTTCTTAGCAAAATAGACAAAAACGTACTTAATTAAATGCATTAATGCTTGAAAAAGGAGGATCATTTTGCTGTTATGCAGCCATTTTAAAGAATGCTTCAGCGTAACAAATAGGTCAAGCACACCTTACTGACTGTTAGACGTAGTGTTGCTAGCCTGCAGTCACCATAGCTTTGCAGTCCTGGCAGTTCCAACTGTCCTTTACAAACTTTCCCTCGGAGGAACAATACATTACGTTGCAACTAGGGCACAAGTGGATATTGGGAAGGAAACATTTCATTTTCCTCCGTTCTTCTGGTGCTTAGTATGGCACATAAAAATTTTTGCAGATATATGGTTTATGTAGCTTGGTGTATGTATCTGAAAAGTATGCATGTTAACCCCAAACCTCTCTTACACAATCCTGCAAATGTCTTGTGAGTAGCAAATGAGATATGCCAGATATCTTATTTCAAACTTTGCTTTTCTAGGAGTATTTACAATGCAGCAGTCTGGTATTACAATCACTGCTTGGGTCAGATGCCAGTTGTTATGGTAACAGAAGATGAAGATGCTATCAGGCAGTACGGAAATGAAACAGAAGGAGTGTTTGTGATTTCCTTTAAGGTAACTTGCCAGAAAAATTGAAGAAGGTTTACGTTATGCTGCATCAAAATGATGAAGCAAGTACATTAAAGCCCATTGTATAGTGCAAATCATTTCAGAGTTTACATTTAAGAAAACTATGATGCTAACTCATGTCTTCATTTATCAAAGGAAGCAAAGATGTCAGTTGTGGGAATGTCATAAAAAATGGTGCAGTGAGCAAACCAGAGAACTGAAAAGAAAACCAGCAGCTCTCAAGATAGAGGTCATCTTTCTTAAGAGCCCTTTTCATTGTTTTCCTTGTTTTTAAAGAATTTGGCTTTGATGCACAATGATCAGTTATGTCAGCCAGCTGTCTAAAGCTGTAGTGCAAGCAGTCCATAAGCAGCTGTAGCCTAAATATCCATCAGCATTATGCTGCCAGTTTACTTTAGCCTTGACTACAAAGGATACAGTGATGCATGAGAAGATAATTCATTCTTCCTTTAGTTGTTGATCTCTGATACCGCTTGTATTCAGCGGGATGTGTGGATGGGATGTTTATGTTTAGCTGCAAAAGGATGCTGAGTAAAACCAGGACCAAACAGATTTATCTTAAAGCTATATACAAATTATGATGCTTGTTTTTTTTAATTCCTACGAGGCAATAAAAAGTGCCCTATATGTAGAGTACAAAATCATATAAAAAGTGTAAAAATAGTAGTGGGTTGCCAGTTAGATTTTTCTGCTCTGGCACTTCACAAGAAGTATGTAGCCTGGATGTGGGGTATACTGGTAGTAAAAATTTGTGAGTCTGTACTCTAGGATGCTGTCTTAACAGCCATGCCTCCTTTGTTGTGTTTAGCAAATGAGTTGGATTGAATCTGGACAGATCTGGTGTGTTCAGAGCGGACACATCGTTACCGCTTGGAAGTGCCATTTGAGTGTAGCATATGAGACCGCTCTTGTCCTTTGTGGGCTTTCCAAACGCATTGTTAAAGGAACAGAGACCTCTAAATATGTTCGTGTTTGTTTACATATGTGCATACAGAATTACTTGGATAACTTTTGGCCTGACTTAAAGGCTGCCCATGAACTCTTTGACTCTATACTTCAAGCTCGGCGTGAACGGGAGAGTGAAAGCCAAGAAAACAATGGAAAAGAATATCCTGAGCACTTACCTGTGGAAATACTGGAGGCTGGAATCAAATCTGGAAGATACATACAGGTAATTCGCTTTACAGAGAGCATAGACAGAGCGATGCAGTCTTGTGCTTGGTTCCTTTAGTTGCCGGAATGAAACTGATATTGCTATAGTGGGAATAGGGAAGAAAAGCAAAAAAGCAAGAGTAAGAAGATAGAAGGGATTAGGAGTGTCAAAATATTTCCCCTACTTCATCTTGTGAACACATGGGGTTTTCTCTTTCGGAGAAGTCAAAATGAGAATTTGTTATTGAGGATATCTTAAATTTGCTGTGGATTTTTCTTCAGGTGATAGACCTGTAAATTGAGGAGCTGGGTGTGATATGAAGCAGCTGTATCTCATTCTTAAATATAAATAATGCTGTGCAAAGACAGCATTTCTTATATCGTTTGCACAGAGATCTCTCAGTCAGTGAAATTAATTTATAGTTTTATGGCTGTTCAGGGCCTTAATATGGATTGTTGGTGGACAAGTGTCCTCTTAAAAATAATTTAAAGAACTAGAGGTAGTAATTTGTTCCTTTGTTGACAGTTTTAGCAGTAAGGCAAGAACAGAATATGAACAGAAATCCTTAGGTTTTTATTCCCTGTAGGTGTAACTCCAGATTCCATATTAAGGCATGCAGCAAAAGTAACTGCCTGTGCTTTGATTAACAGCATCTTTGCCATCTTACAATTAAACTGTTCATTTAAAAGAACTTACCATTCTTTCCCAGAAGTGAGTACTTCAAGTTCTGCATTGTCAATTCTCCCCTATAGAAAGAAGTTATGTTCAAAATAACCTACATATCAGTAAAAACCTACTAATTTATCTAAAATAATGGTAAAGCAAAAAACTATACTTTAAAGTTGGCTGTTAGAGGTGTGACTATTTCATTCTGTTTATCAGCTTCTTGTTTTCTTTTAGGGTACACTAAATGTCAATAAGCACAGAGCACAACTTGAAGCTTTTGTGCGACTTCAGGGATTTGGCAGCAAAGAAACAGGTAAAAAGATGCCGAGGGGATTTGCTCAATGCCTTTTTGACGCTATCTGTGCTTTTTACACGAAGCCGTGTGGCCATACGTACGTAGCTGTTCAGTTATTGAACGGTGAAAGCTAAGACACCGCACTGCTTGCGTGATTTTCCTGGGCCAGAAAGGAGGCTGAAGACTAACCTACTCACGGGATTCCCTAGACCTTTTCTGAAGCGGAATACTGATGCAAATTGTTACCCCTGTGCTTTGCTCTAACTTCAGATGACCACTCGTTTGACTGAAACAAGTGTTGGCATAGATGTTGGCAGGATTAGAAACCTGGTCGTTGTGAACTTAATAGGGAAAATGCCTTTTGAATCAGGTTGGAACACAGTACTTTATTTCTGGTATGAGTTGGTAATAAATGCCATTGAAGGAAGAGCCCGTTATCCTTGCACAGATACATTGTCCCAGCTTTCACTAATAAGTACTTCCAAATGTTCCTGTGACAGACCCTGCAGTCAAAACGGTGTTCAGCGTGCTAATTCCTTTTTTAACACGTGTTTTGTTGTGGACCCTGCCCAGAATCCCATGGCCGTGGTTTCCACCATTTAACTGGTTTGTGTGCTTTTAAAGCTGCTGCCTAAGAACAGTGAGCTCATCCTAGCCTATGCTGCTTTTTATCCAAGAGTTCACTTACAGAATTGCTTAATATCTCATTTTAAATAGTAAAAAATGAGAAGAAGGTTTTAATTTTCTTGTAGTACTAATTACTTGCCAATAGTCCTTCTTGGAAGAAATCATATTGCAAATGTACTTTTCTTTTCTTTCAGCAGAACACTGCCAAAAGTGGAGGGGTTTGAATTTTTTAGCAGCTTATCGTGCCTATTTATTTTTAAATTTAGACCTTCAAAGTGACATCCTTATTTATGGGGCCAGAGCTCGAAATCGTGCGATCCATGGGGATGTGGTAGCTGTTGAGTTGCTGCCTTTGCATGAATGGAAAGGAAGGACGGTTGCCCTTTGTGAGAACGAGATGGAGGATAAAGCACCTGCAGACACCACTGGTGACCCTATGCCCACAGGTGAAGTAGGCAGCCTGATGCAATGTTTTGTTAACATCGCTGACTCGCTTGGTCCAGGCTGTGTTGTACTCTTCATTCTATAGTCCTTTCCCTCGTTTTCTGTGATTGTCACGTGTTTTGCACCCTGGTAAATTTGAAGGCCTTATCCCAAATTAAGCATTCTGGTATATCCCAGCGAGAAGGCCACTAGATTCTCTTCATGTGAAGCATTCCTCTTTTTTTTTCCTCCTAAATTTAATTTTCAGAAGTAGATGAATTACTGTAATTAGCTTCCTAAAATACTGAGTTTGGAATCTTTGCTACCCAAACGCATGCTGTCACTCTTCACAGCTCTGCAAGAGACAAACTGCCATTCTGACACAGATCAGTTGACCAGAGTGTGCACTCAGGTCCTTCACTATCACTGGTGATTACACAGAAAGATAACAGCATCGTTTTAATTCCTTGATAACAAATAAAGTTCAAGATGAAACACATTCTTCTCTGCACAAATCTAAACCGTAGTGTTGGGAGTCTCTCTGAATAATTTTTGCTCTGTATCAGTTGAAATCTATACAGTGGTCTCCACATTAATAAAAGCTCATTAAAATCTGTCTGTGCCAACACTAATTTGTAACAAACGTGTATTGTTGTCTGCATACCGTACATTGTTAGCAATTGTAATACGCATTTTGGGGCACGTTAGTTCATATTACAAAGCAATGAATCTTCTGTCCCTTCCGTGTACTTGCTTTCATGTCCCTGTTCAGCTCCTTAATGTACACCCAAAAATGTCCTTTATTAAAAGGTAAAGTGGTTGGAATAATTCAGAAGAACTGGCGGGATTATGTGGTCACTTTCCCCCCTAAAGAAGAGAGCCAGTCCCAGGGCAGAAATGCTCAGAAGATCCTTGTTACACCCTGGGACTACCGAATTCCCAAAATCCGGATCAGTACCCAGCAAGCTGAAATATTACAGGTAATCTGACAGAAATGATTCTCTATCCTGTGTTCCTACAAAACTGTGTGGGTTTTATATGCTCTAAAGATGGGTCAAGCTAATAATATTGTGTCTGTGAGAGTAGTTCAATTTCTGCCTTGAAGGAACGTGTTCAATTCCTGTCAAAACTGTGTCACCTGCACATAATGATGCTTACTTGAGCTCTGAATTTGCACCCCAGGACAGCTACCCTGAGCATTTACATACCTGGTAGATTAAAGTCATAGCAGGGGTATAAATTGTAATAGCCCCTGCGGCTTTGTTGGATCTATGACTATATGTAACTCCCAGGAAAGTAGGAAGGAGAGCTTTTCACCAAATCACGAATTGTGGTTAGCCTGCCGTTGCTGTAGAAAGAAGCAGCATGCCTTTGTTCATTACCAGCTGCTTTTGCCTTGTAGTGTTAAGTACTTCTTCACAGCCGAGAAGTAAATGCCAATTGTGTCTTTTCTCGTACAAGAGTATTTGTGTACATCTTGGTTTTGCTTTTATAAAGTTTTTATACTTTAAGATACAGGCCCCAAGTGGGTCGTTGATCAGGAAATAAATGCAATTCTCAGTATTTGGATGTTTCTCATTGTAGGTTTCCTTTCTATAAAGTTTGTAGAGTTGCCAGTCTCTTTGGATAGCGCTGTTTGCCCCTGAAGGAGTGTTTGTATCGATCGCTTGTCAGCAGCATATTGCTGTTCTAACAGAATTGTCTTGCTGCAGGACTATAGAGTTGTTGTGCGTATTGATTCTTGGGAATCAACTTCTCTGTATCCAAATGGACACTTTGTGAGAGTTCTAGGAAGAATTGGAGATCTCGAGGGGGAAATTGCAGCTATTCTGGTGGAGAACAGCATCTGTGTTGCCCCTTTCTCAGAAATCCAGGTTAGTGTTTGTGATTAGATGCATTCTTTTCTGTTGATTTCCAAGGTCTTGTTTCTCAAAGAGGGGGACCCTCTTACAGCTGAATGTCTTAGTTGCCAACAGGTTTCTGAAAGCTGAGAACTGAGGAGGCTCCGGGGAGACCTTATTGCAACCTTCCAGTACCTGGAGGGGGCTACAAGGGAGCTGGGGGGGACTTTTTACAAGGGCCTGTAGTGACAGGACCAGGGGTAACGGGTTTAAATTGAAAACAGGGAGGCTTAGATTGGACATCAGGAAGAAGTTCTTCCCGGAGAGGGTGGGGAGGCACTGGGACAGGTTGCCCAGAGAAGCTGTGGATGCCCCATCCCTGGAAGTGTCCAAGGCCAGGCTGGATGAGGCTTGGAGCAACCTGGTCTAGTGGAAGGTGTCCCTGCCCATGGCAGGGGGGTTGGAACTAGATGATCTTTAAGGTCCCTTCCAACCCAAACCATTCCGTGATTCTATGATAACTATTGGTTATTTTTCTAGAATGGTTCTACAGATACTAGAGATTATTAACTCAAGAGTGATTTTAAGACAGTAACATTTTCTCTGACAAACTCTTCATTCTAATCTGAGGTAGACTTTTAAGATATTACTGTCCTTAATACGTGTTTATGGGACTGATCCTAAAGGCAATCATTGAAATGATTGTCTTAATCCCTTCTGTCGTCAACTAGGAGAGGAACCAACTCTCATCGGGAGGTATCCTCCTTGTACGTACAATTAATTGAAAGAAAGAGAATATAAAAAATTAGCAGGCTGTGGTGATGTTTGCCAGAGCCGCAGTATCACCACAGTGGTGTCTGTTGTTAATAGCATGCGTAGTGTTCAACTCCGCTTCGTACTTTCTGTGAAGTAAGTAGGCTGACTTGGAAAATGCACGGAAAGAACAATTTGTCTAGGATAAAAAAGGACACAAAACAATTAGCAGAGTAGAAAAGGTAAAGTTAATTAAGTGTAATTTGTTGGCTTCTTTTTGTAGAAAAGATACATTGTATGTTCATCCGAAATGTTTTTGTACAGATGAGTGAAATGCCTGTGAGTTCTTCAAAGAATCCATGGAAGGTGAATCCAGAGGAGGAAAAAAAACGTCTCGACTTGAGAGAAACACACTTGATATTCAGCATTGACCCAAAAGGCTGCGAGGATGTGGATGACGCGCTCTCCGTTAGAACTCTGCCTAATGGGAATCTCGAGTTAGGTGTCCACATTGCAGACGTAACCCATTTTGTGGCAGCCAATTCTTACACTGATGTTGAGGCCAGAGCAAGGTACATTACTTCCTAAAATTGGAAAATTTGTGGAGCTTAGGAGTTTGTGATGCTACCCTAAGGAAACGCTGAGAAACACTGGAAGGAAGGAAACATTCTTTCTTCTTCTTTCCTCTGTGTCATGGAAAGAGCTTATTAAAACTACATATAACTAGTGGTGTTCTGCTCTTATGTGGAGGAAATAGGCCTGCTGGGCAAGAAACCGCTTTCTAACCTGCTGCTTCACCCTTTTACGACGAAATTGCTCTGTGCCACACAGTTACGGTGCGGGTTTATCTTTCACTTCAGTGTCTGCTTTAACATGTGATTTGAAGTACTTACACACCACTTGTTTGCATTCCAAGGGAGATGAGTCCTCACACAGAACATAGAACACCCACAGAATGAAATAAAGTCTTACGTGAGTTTAATTCCAGGGGTATTTGGCAGGTTTATGCTTTAATATTTAATCTTGTAGTTTAATATGCCAAATATTTTTGGCCTGCCTTTTCTATTGTGGCCAGTTGTAAACTTAAACTGCTGAATCACTTTATGAAACGTTCTCTTTGTAGCAGCAAAGAGACATAAACTGTGTAGCCAGCAGAGATGTTTGGTGTAGCTGTTACATGACCTCCTCTTAGATCTGAAGATACCCAGAAAGGCAAGATCAGGCTTGTACCATACAAATAGTTATTTGAATAATTTGATATCGGTATTGCACATGTGGGTTCTGTAAGAACAACCTTTTAAAATCAGGCTGTGTCTTGTTCTGCTGACGCTCGCCTAGACCGCAGACTGCGTGGGAGATGCACACCCGAGTCCTGGCGAGAAGCACAGTGAATGTCTTTTATTCCGCAGGGCGACAACTTACTATTTAGCGGATCGTCGTTACGACATGCTGCCCTCCGTCTTGAGTGCTGACGTGTGCTCTCTTCTGAGTGGAGTGGATAGGTAAGGTTTTGTGTAGCAACTGCTTACGCACTCGCTCTTGGAATTATTTGCTACTGTGTGTAAACAAAGTAGTAGGGAGTCAGAGAAAGCTGAAATACACTATTATGCAATGACTGTCTCGTCATTGTGTACGTTCATTGTGGATACATCTGACTAGTAAAAATGAGTAAAAGTAGCTATTGCAGTGTAGCTGTGCTTCAAAACAGATGTGGCCTTGTATCTTAGGGATGCGCTGTCTCAACAGGCAGACTGAAAATGCTTCTGACACACTTGGTCCTCATTTATTAAGTTGTCCCTGAGGCTGAAGGGCAGGGGCCTTAATCAGTGCCATTGCTGAGCACTGGTTTGTTTCATGAAGAAAAAGCTGTTTCCAGTAAAACATCAGAATGAAACCTGTAAATTTGTAACAGTTGGATGCTTGAAGGGATGATTTAAGTCAAGCAGAACTATTTACAGAATTGTGATCTGATCTTTAAGGTATGCTGTAAGCGTCTTGTGGGAACTGGAAAAAGAGTCCTATGAAGTCCTGAGTGTCTGCTACAACAAAACCATCATTCGGTCTGCGTACAAGCTGGTTTATGAAGCAGCACAGGGATTATTAGATGGAGACACAAGTGTCGTTGGCGATATCCTGGAACTGAAAGACGTGGATGAAAGAACTAGACAGCAGAAGGTGGCTGAACTGCGCCAGGCAATATCAAAACTCACCGATATAGCACGGCACGTCAGAGCAAAGCGGGACAGCTGCGGTGCTCTGGAGCTAGAAGGGGTGGAAGTCCGAGTGCAACTGGATGATAAAAACAATATCCACGATCTCATCCCCAAGCAGCCGCTGGAGGTGCACGAGACCGTAGCGGAATGTATGATTCTTGCCAACCACTGGGTGGCAAAAGCCATCGCAGCGGGTTTTCCTCATCAAGCTTTGTTGCGTCAGCACCCTCCGCCACGACAGGAATTTTTTACTGAGCTTCGCGAGTGTGCCAGTGCCAAAGGTTTCTCAATAGACACACGGTATCTTTTATTACCTATCGTTAGCATTTTAATTGAAGTTAAGCGATTAGCTGTTTGGCTGTTCTATTGTCACAGCGCGTTTCAGTCCTCGGGATCAGTTAATGGATGCTGTGTAGCAATTCTGAGATACAAAATTGACCTTAACCTTTGTGAGCAGGAGATGGGGTTCTGAGCGAGAGGCTGCTGGCTGTGTCAGAAGGGGCAGTTTCTGAATAATTTTAGACACATTCAAAAAGAATTTGGCCAGTCACTGTGTAGTGGTTAAGCTCTGTAATGGCCTTGTTTGCACCATATTTCCTGTAACAGTAGCGTGAGAGAGTACTTGTGTAAATCAAGTTAATTCTGTGCATCACAGTCGTTTTAAATGACTCAAAACGATTCAAATTACTTGGTCAGGATGCCGCGAGAAGGCTGGGACCGTCACCATGTGGGGAGGCATCATTTCTAGGTATCACAGTGCGTGAAGGGCATCAGCAGTGTCCCCTTCCGCTTGGATGTGATCTTGTCCCACTTGTGCTCTGCTGCAGAGAACAGGTTTTGGACCGGCGCACCATCCGTGTTGCACAGCATAGAATGGGGCTTGGCTCCAGTCCTCCTTGGTTGCCCAGGTTGCAGAAGACAGGCGTGTTGGTGAAAACTGGCTTTGTTCCTACACATTTTCCTAGAGCAGAGCTGTTACTAAATGGTGCTGAAGGTTTAACAGCATTTTGCTTGACATTCCTATTTTTCTATTAATAACTTAATTTTTGTGGGCTTTTGTATGCTATTTTTAACGCTAAGTTAGGATGATCAGGGATCGCATAATTTTATTCATAATTAACACTTTGACAGGTCTAACAAAGCATTGGCCGAGTCTCTGGATAAAGCACACGACCCATCGGATCCCATTGTAAACAAACTGCTGCGTTCTATGGCCACTCACGCGATGTCCAACGCACTGTACTTCTCAACGGGCTCTTGTCCCCAGGACGAGTTTCAGCATTATGGTATCTTCTCACTCCTCTGCCTCTTGTTAGTCTGGGCTCAGGGGCAGGAGGCAGTCGCCTGTTTTACACAACGTCCTGTTTTCTTCGTAGGACTCGCCCTAGAGCAGTACACTCACTTCACTTCTCCCATCAGAAGATACGCCGATGTCGTTGTCCACAGGCTCTTGACGGCAGCAACTCTGAACGGAGCTGAAGGAGATGTTAAGGACTGTGTGTTCAGTAACAAGGATCTTCAGGAACTGTGCAGGCACATCAATAACAGAAACCGGGTAAGATGGTCATGGTGCCCGTCTCCGTGTGTTTGGATGCTGCCCAGCGGAATGGGATGCTGGTCCTGAGTGTGGCTACTACAGCAGCAGAGTAATGCTCAGTTTTATTTATAATGCTTTGGGGTTTTTTTACTTAAATACCAGTTTTCTTGAGTGGCAGTAAAAGTGACCTCGTAATCCACCTGTGCTACACGCAGGATTTCTGTTTAGATGGAACTTTTCTAGGGGATGGGTAAGGGAGCAAGGAATGGGGAAAAGGATCTCTGGAAATCCAGCCAAACAAGCTCATTGAGATATTTCTTTAGTTGGTTTTCTCTCCTTATCTGGGGGTGTGTTTGCAGGCAGCCCAGCGTGCCCAGAAACAGTCTACTGAGCTCTTCCAGTGCATGTACTTCAAGGACACAGCCCCCGGGGCAGAGGAGCGCTGCATAGCAGACGGTGTTATTTACTCCATTCGAACCAACGGCGTGCTCGTTTTTGTACCAAGGTGAGCTGATGGAGCTCGGACTGAGCTTAGCACTGAGGCCGAAGTGCTACTAGGACAGTGCAAGGACACCTCTGTCCCTTGGGAAGGGGGGTGTTTACAGCAGGGGCTGGTGCTGGCCCTTGACTCTGAGGAAATGCTAAGACCGTACTGCACCGTGGTATTTATTTCAAAACACTAAAAGGACGTTTTTTGCCCAAGCTGCTGCTAGGGCAGAACAAAGACTAGAGTTATTCCCTCCTTTTTTTAAAAACAATAGGAAGTGATGAGAGCCATGCATTCCTAGGGCTCTCTTCCTTCGCTAGCCTGTAGTTTGTGCAGGCTGGGAGCGCCTTTTGCACAGCTACTCTTCACAGGCCGCAGGGAAGCGTGGGAGTTTACGCCAGTGTTCACGTGGTGTTTACGCCAGTCAGGCTCCTGGAGGCTGGGTCGACTCACAGGCACTTAGGATTTATGCTGGCAGAAAGCAACTCGTTGCAGGAAGCTGGCATTACAGTTTACTTTCTGAGCTTTTAAATCTGTAGTTTGAAGTTTGAAGAAGCCGCGTTCTGCCTATGTTACAAACCGCCTGGTGAATGCGGCAAGGCAGCACTAGGCACCGCGGAACGGGGGAGCGCCGCCTTCTGTAAGGCTCGGCCAGCTCTTCAGGCTGGGCACCGAGAACTACCTTTCCTTTCCCTTACTGGCTCCGGACACTCTGGAGGAGTCAATGACCTTCATGTCGGTGCATTACTGGTAGCAGCACTGCCTGCCTGGCTAGCTAGCGGAACACAGGCCTAAGAACTCTCCTTTAAAAAAAAGAAACTGCTGAAAAACATTCTGTGGGGATGTTAGATAAAACGAACCATTACACAAATATCCTGGGCTTCCATGAATACAGCCAGGGGCTGCTTGATCCTGGCCACAGACCTGAGCTTGGATAGAAACCAGCTCGGTGTAGGCCGGGCATCTCCAGCGTTCCAGATGGCTGGGGTGCGCAGCTGAGGAGCCACGAGCGGCTTCCTTCCAGAGACCCCAGCGCAAGTGCGCTGCTGGTCCTTACGTCACAAGGGGGGGCCTGCAAGGAAGCTGGGGGGGACTTTTTACAAGGGCCTGTAGTGACAGGACAAGGGGTAACGGGTTTAAATTGAAAGTGGGGAGGTTTAGATTAGATATCAGGAAGAAGTGCTTCACGTAGAGGGGGGGGAGGCACTGGGACAGGTTGCCCAGAGAAGCTGTGGATGCCCCATCCCTGGGAGTGTCCAAGGCCAGGCTGGATGAGGCTTGGAGCACCCTGGGCTATGGAAGGTGTCCCTGCCCATGGCAGGGGGTGGGGCTGGGGGGGTTTTAAGGTCCCTTCCAACCCCAAACCCTTCTGTTACTCTAACTGGGTTTTAATGAGAACTCTTTCCTCACCGAGCTGTCTGGAATAACCTGTAATGCAGCTCTTCTCCCATCATCCTGCCTTTCCAGGCTCCACCCAACACGCCAGATAACGCCTCACTGCTCTCAACACGCGTCAGTCACTGCTCTCAGATGCTCTCGGGCGTCCTTTGACAACCCGCACCAGCGCCCTGAAGCAGGGCCATCAGGCTGCGGCGCCTGCCCCTTCAGGGTGCTTTTATGTAACCTAGCGAGCCGCCTGTGGGTTTCCGAACTGAGCTGCTGGGGGTGGAAACGGTTAGAACAGCTTCTGTCTGCTCCTCTGCAGGTACGGAATCAAAGGCGCTGCGTACATGAAGACCAAGGAAGGCTTAGTCATCTCTTGTCAGGGTGACAGGAGCTGCGAGTGGAAGCCTGGATCGCTTCACCGCTTTCAGAGTAAAATTACTTCCACCACAACTACTGGAGAATCGGTTACACTGAGCCTTTTCGATCACATTACAGTGAGTATTTCTTCTGAAGGAAGTAAGAGGGAAATCGTGCCTCGGAAATAAGTCTTTTTATGTTGCTTTTAAGGTGAAAATACTTGTGCAGACTTCCCGCTGCCATGCCGACACGATCAAGCTTGAAATTGTCAGGAACGTGCCGTACCAGGCTCCAGCCACCGAGCTGTCCCCGGAGGGTTTTCACAGGGTCAAGTCTGACCTGGTGAAAGAGGTCAGCCAGTCCGCAGAGGCAGCCCAGCGCGCCCAGGAGGCAGCACGAGCCGAAGTCCCTGAGGAAGACTATCGGGAGTACTGCCAGACCAAGGGAGCGAGCTTGTACCAGCTGCTGGAGGAGATCAGGGATTTGGCACTGTTGGATGTTTCAGCTGACATTGCAACTTGAACTGCAGCTACCAGCAGCTGCTGGGTGATGTTCTCCTGTTCACTTGGTCCCATTCAGCTCTGGGGCTGGTTTTTAAAGTGGTCTGTGTACTCCCAAGTCCTTTTACTAAGAAACCCTGTGTCTATTTTAAATAAGAATTATTTTTATCAGATTATGAATATGTGAGTTTCTAAAAGATTTTATACATGATAAATCTCATCTTCCAGACTAAAGCTGGTGTCATGAATTCTTTTAACTGTCATGCAGAGTGTTATTTTCCTTTGTTGTCTATAAAGCCCTGAAAACTCAAGTACTTTCATAGAATCAGGGAATGGTTTGGGTTGGAAGGGACCTTAAAGCCCCCCCAGCCCCCCCCCCTGCCATGGGCAGGGACACCTTCCATAGCCCAGGGTGCTCCAAGCCACATCCAGCCTGGCCTTGGGCACTCCCAGGGATGGGGCATCCACAGCTTCTCTGGGCAACCTGTCCCAGTGCTCCCCACCCTCTGCGGGAAGAATTCCTTCCTGATGGCCCATCTCAATCTCCCTCTTTCTGTTTAAACCCGTCACCCCTTGTCCTGTCACTCCCTGCCCTTGGAAAAAGTCCCCCCAGCTTTCCTGTAGCCCCTCCCCAGGCACAGGAAGAGGCTCTCAGGTCACACCGGAGCCTTCTCCAGGCTCCCTTCCACGCTGGTTTAGGGAGTTCAACACGTAGTTACAAGGATATAGTCAACTCCTTCACACTAACTTACCCTACAGAATTCTGTTATTGAAACCCGGCAGCACAATGTCTGCCTCAAAATACCACCCCTTGACAGGGCCTCGTTTCATCTGCTCCTCGTGCTGCTCTTTCCTAGTTCAGTTTCTAGACACTTGGTTTCTGCTGCAAACAGCCAACCCGGGGCTATGGCAGAGGGCACGGTGGTGATTGTTTGTTCCACGAAAGGGGAAACTAAGAGGAGAGTGAAACAGCCTCCAACCACAATCAGCCAGAGGAAGGTAACGGAGCTGGTCCAAGCCCTGAGGGGACGTACTGGTCTGAAGAGATGCCCGACAAGCACAGGGGAAGGTTGGAGGGTTTGTAATAAGGGGTTTGGCTTCTGAAACGTAACAGCTTCCATTTTATTAAAAGATAACACCACAGGTACTGGGCAGGCAAGTTAAAAAACCCAGGACAGCCAGTCAGACACAGCACTACCCACCACCATACAGGCCCCCTGTGAAAACCCCACCACAACTGGAACTGGAA
Source organism: Eurypyga helias (assembly GCF_000690775.1). Lineage (NCBI taxonomy): Eukaryota > Metazoa > Chordata > Aves > Eurypygiformes > Eurypygidae > Eurypyga > Eurypyga helias. The sequence goes on from NW_010241189.1 coordinate 17,354, forward strand.
CCTCACCTCTCAACAGCCCCGTTCACTCAAGTTGAGCGTCAACTGTAAACAATTGAAAGAACTCGTTAACATCGCCTGAGTAACAGGGAGAAGGTGAAAAAGGCATCTGAAACGTAGATGAAAAGCTTTGTTCTGGTCCCCAATGTACGGAGATGCCTGTCTGCAGCTTCAAGAGGAGTGTTCTGTCCACTCAGCAGATGTCGCGGTGAAGACTTCCCTGAAACTTCTGGAGTTGGAGCACAAAGAGCGACACTCAGTGCAAAAACAGTACTTCAAACACTGGGTTGTTTGGTCAAGAGTCATCCCAAGCGTGGGAAGGGTTACTGCTTTCCGCTGGCACATTCCAATGCTACAGCTCCGTCTTCAGCTTCTGTAACAGCAGCCACGGTTGTGGTAACTTGAGTGTCTTCGACGAGGTCTGCGGGGTCCTGAGCAACTGGGGTAGGAAACTCCTCTTCTGAGTAACCAGTGGAGAGCTCTGCTGAAAAAACAAACCAAACCAAAACTGGTTTCCTACTATCAGGAACACAGCCGCTGCGCGTTCCATCTGCGGCTCCGTCCCCCCGAACGCAGCCTGCAGGAAAGCCAATCCAGAGGTGACCAAAATGAGTTTGATGTCACCAAAGAGAAAGCTATCACAACTTGGCATGAGGAGGGAGAGGAGTTCCGACTTGGCTCTGGAGGAGTCCAAGTACAAGAACAGGCCTACATCCAGGCTGCACACTCAGCAGCTTGGTGGCAAGGCAGTCACCACTCCCTACAGCCTGGTGCAGCAGCCCAGGTGTGCAGGCTCCCCCCGCCACCGCCCTCACCATTAACCCTTCAGTTGGAGCTGATTACCCTTGTGTTGCGACTGGCTGTTGCTCTGCATCTTGGCTTGCCTACGCTCCAAGGCCAGCTGCCTGTTCTTCCTGATCCGCTGCTGCTGCTCTTCCGTGAGCATTGTACCAGACGGAGAACCGAGTTCTGTGTTTCTGGAGCAGGGATGAACATCTTCAGTGGCTGTATCCAGGCCGTTGCTTTCCCCTCCACCACCTGGTGAAACACGAGGGGATGGGAGGGGAGGAGGGGCAGAAATCAGCACTTTCAACCAGGGAGAACAACTGCTCAGTGTCTGTCAAGAGAACATCTGAAAGGCGTTTCTGTGTTCTACATTTTCCAGTCGCACTGACAGATGAAGATCATGCCGTGATTTAGTTCCAATGGGCCATTTTCTGCCTGGGTCCACATCCCTGATGAAGTATAAACCAGAGGCTCATCAGCAGTCCCAGACACAGCAACAGCAGGCGCCTGAGCTGAGGCAGAGGTCTCAGCAACCATCAGCTGTGCTTGGAGGCGAGACAGGCGTCAGGCAAACTTTACTGAAGGGCCAGGTAATTCCCACCCCCCAACCATCCCCTGGGGAGTGGCAGGACCAGTCAAAGGCATCGGGCGGGGGTTCGAACACAGGCACTGGAGAGTCAGGTTTTAATTCAGTGCTACTATTGCCAAGTATTTACTCCTTGGCCAACATGAAAACATGGGAAAGGGAGGCAGATCAACTCTGTCAGAGAAACGTCACCCCCCAGCAGAAGCGGAGCA
>NW_010241189.1:18955-24744 GCF_000690775.1 Eurypyga helias
CCCGCGCCACTTCAGCCTGTGCCTAGAGAAGTTAGCTGACAGCAAAGTTTGGTTTTTTAAAACGCTCCTCTGGCTTGAGCATTGATTTCAAAGCTGTAAGACACCTACTCAAGCTTTCCAGCTGAAGACTGGGCAGTGGCAGCAGGACACTTGCTACCACAGTTCAAGAACAGATCAGCACGGCGTTCAAACACATGTATGGAACCATCGCACAGCAAAATCCGACAACTCTACAGACACTGTCGGCAGGAACCATTTGCTTTGCTGTTTGTGGCTGCTTGCGGCCGCGTTCCATTTCTAGCGAACGCGGCCAACAGCGAAGACAGCCACGTGTCACTAACTGCCCCACGGATGAGGCGGTGGTTAGCCCGTCCACCAGAACACCTTCCCCAAGCACTGTCGTGCCTGGACGCGCCGCAGTTCACGTGAAGACAAGCCAGACAAGGTGAACTCTGCTCCCCCTCTTCAGAAAAAAGAATTTCTAGACTAAGAACATCATCTGATTGGAAGAGACTCTTGAATTACCTACTTGTTAAGGTGCTGGATTTTGGTATCGGGAGAAGGAATAATTGTAGCTCTAGGCCAAGACTGACGGGCAGGTGTAACAGTGCCCACAGGCATCCACTGCCCTGCAAAGGGCTCTACACCCCGACTGCACCGTAACAGCTTGTGGTGTAGACAATGCGATGAGTCTTGGCTCTCTGCACTAGTAAGATCCAAGGCTGCATGCTCACAGGAGCACACTACAAACCAGTATGTCCACTTAACTGCAGTTTTATGGTGGTTTCAATGAATATTTCTAACGATGCAGTCCATACCCATTTACCACTTCCTTTAGTGCACCACGCACTTCTCTATATTTACACAGATGTAGCATTTTAGTCTGAGCACCAGTTCGGTTTTGCAACCCTAAATCCCACATAAGCTTGGTTTTACACTAGGGGACCACTCAACAATTTCTTCTACCGTAGAAAAACCCATCATGACCATTAATTTCTGGTCAGTAGAAGGGGAAGTAAAGTCATTTTAAGCACTGAACTAAGAGGATAGTGAGCATACCTTCGTTACTTGCAAAGTCTTCATGTAAAATAGGAAGATCAAGCCTAATCCGCTTTAGGCAGGTCTGAAAATGAGAGATTGAAATACTGATATTTCACCTGTGCAACATTCCTGTGTTTTAATACTCAGCCCAGTTTCTCTTTACACTTACATCTTTGAAAATAAAAAAATACTTCTTTCACTACATATTGTGGAGCAAACAGACTTCTCATGCTGCAGACTGTTTTCCTGGTCCTCCAACTACAACCCAGCCAGAGGAAGCAGCATTCTTCCTAAGTCTTCTTTGCAGGTTCAAACATGGAAAAAAAAAAAAAATCCCCAACCAACCAGTTCCAGAACTCTTAAGCTAAGTACTTTGGTTAAAGATGTCCTGAAAAAGTCGAAGGCAACTTTCTGAAGTACTAATACAAATAAAGAAAGGTTGTATCTAACTGTAAACTTAAATAACATTATAGTCCTTAGCCATATGCACACCTTAAGTCACCTTTTGCCGTGTAACTGCTCTCCTGAACCCACCCCTTAGACTGTTCAGTATGCATGAAGACAAACTGACAGGAGCAATACTTACCTGAACTTCCTTTTTGTTTCCTAAAGTCTCAACTCTGTCAATAAAATCTTCAAACTGCAGTTTTGGGAACAGTCTGTGAGCCCAGTGTTCCATATGTCGTATGAGCGTCTTCAGGTCCTCTGCCTGGAGCACAAGCAAAGACATGCAGCGAGTCAACACTAAGTCAGCAGAGGGAAAGGGGACAGTAATAATGCTTAATGAAAACATGAAGCATCTGCAGCTTGAAAGACTCTTGAAAATTGAAGTAATATGAGCACGTGGGTAACTTTTCCTCCTCCAATTAAGTCCGAAAGTGCAGAATCAAGCCATGAGAACAGCAACCTGAGTTCAGGAAGGGTATTTGCATATGCCATAAAACATCTGACAGGCTTCTGAGAAGATGCCCTCAAGCAACTAGTCTGAACCCAGGCTGAAAAAATCCACAGGAGCACAGCTGGCATTGATTCTGCTGTTCAGAACACACAGAAAAATTAACATCTAAACCTTACCCAGGAAAGACTCTTGCTCAGATCAGCAGTACTGCCTAGTTTCTTTGTGCCTCCAGTTGTGAAGAGAAAGTTTATACCATGAATATTGTCTGTAAACCAGGGATGCACAGGCATTTAAAGAAACATAAGCTTCGTATGTTTCAGTGCATCCAAGACAGTGAAACTGTAGAGGAAACACTGGTTTCTCTTTGCCTAAGCAATCATGCTTTTTTCAGTATTAAAGACTTTGGGACAGAGGCATCACAACAGCCAAAATCTTTTCCATAACAGAGGAAGTTGCTCATGAAGCAAGGTGGTAAAGGCATTCTGGACATATCATCAGCCCACTCCAATTTCAAAAACCTATTTCTGTGGATGATACAAAATAGTCACAAACATGATATTCTTGTAGTTTTAGAGTAGAGGGAAACAGTTTTAAGACAAAAACATGTATTTTGTTTAAAAAAAAGAAAAATCCATGTTTGCTCAGTTTGTTAAATTTGCAATTACAAACCCCACCAGGGCAGGTTCAACTACTACTGGAGAGTGGCTAACCAGAAGGTAATACTAACTCTCCTCATATCAGACGGGCAGCAATCTATCAAATGCAGGTTAACCTCCCAGGAAACAAAGCAAAAGCTCACTATGTCATACCTCATGCCCTTTGCCCTTGAACTTCACGTTGTCAAACATGTGTCTTAGGGCTGGAAGTCCTCTTTCCGAAATTAACCTGGCAAAGGAATTGGGTGACATAATTTGAAACCCAGACTTTCTTCTAATCAAGAAAAGGAAACCCACAAAAACACACCCACCTAACATACAAACAAAACGCCCTCACATCCACTTAAATAAGCTAAAGCTCTATTTTAAAGACATCTGAAATTAGAAGTCATTAAGAAAACACACTAAATAGGATAAAGACTGCTGCAAGACCCAAGACTTGTTTTTTCAGTTCACCATACATCTATTCCTAGTCCAAGGGGGTTTGGACTACATGGAAAGAAAATTCAGTGGTCGGTTCTAGTAACTACACTGGCCAACCAGAATTAATTAGATGTGTGACCACAGCATCTACCTGTGGTATCACTGACTACCTTCATCATGGTATCTGACATGGAAGAAACTGAAAGCTCAGATTCTCTCTATTGCTTTTAAGGTACTTACACCAGTTTGAGCGATAACAGCAAAGAAAATATCAAATCCTTTATACAGTGTTTATCCAGTTTCTACATAAGTGTTCTTTGGGTAGTGCCTTACAGTCACTATTACACTGAGGCTTATATTGATGCAGACTTTTAATTAAGTGATCTACACTATTGTTTGAATCCAAATAAAGAAGATCCAGCTGGAAAATGTATAAATATCTCTTAAAATATTAGTCATGTTCTAAGTCCCAAGGAGATTTCAAGGAAGTTAGACTAGGAACAGCATTATACAGGTAGGCAAGGAATAAAAACATTGAGATACAGCATTGCCATCTCCAAAACTCCTGATCTTTGGCTTGGCTCTGACCAAGCAAGGATCACAGTAACCTCAATCATTTCCCCCAGCCATATACCAAATTCATCGCAGAAAGAAACATTCCGTAAGAAATTACCTCTGGGCATCTAGTTTAGGCATTGGTCTTTTAACTGCTCTCTGTGTCGTGACAGCAGAATCCTTTGTTTGGGACTGCTGGTTTCCATCTGGTTCCGCTGAAGAAAACAACATACTTGAAGCGTACAATGCAGTTAACATCAACTAGAATTACATCACGGAAAGTTTCTACCCTATCACAAAGCCCTGCGTTGCAGGTACAGTACTCCAAACAAATTTCACCTACTTCTCCACAAGGCAGATTGGAAATAAATCAGTCTTTTCAAAATATATTGAGGAATCAGCTTTCCTAGCAAAGTAGGCTCCTTGAAAGGGAAATTTCCTAATTTTAGAACTTTTATATTGTTTTTCTAATGAAAAACTTATTGAGAGTAGATGCTTCTATAAGAAACTCAAACTCTTCATAAACACCATTTGACAAGTATGTCATAGAATTTCCACTGATAGATCTGAAAGACAGACCTAAACCACTGGCATCACCTTCAAAATACAGAAAAAGAGGCGATGTGTGACCAGATTCAGTGTGTCTTTTAAGAACCAAAGACCATATACTGTTTGATTAGGGCCAGTATATATTTGGCTGCAACAGACAAGGGACTGCTGCCCATCTCATCTCAGAGCTAGCCATTAGTTATTGTACTAATTTCTTGGTTAACTTTTTGTCACTTTAAACATCACAAACTTGGAAATTCCTTTTCACTTATCAAGTAACTAAATCTATCCTTGATTTTTTTTTAAGAGTAGTCTTATTTTCTAGTGAACAGTGCAAGGATCAAGGAAAACATACCTTCGGCACTGTAGGCAAATATGAGTAGAACTGAACAATAGTTAAAATCCTTATACTTTCTATCAGCTTGTTCAATACAGAGTAAGACCTCTTCAAATACAAATAATTCAGTTTCACTGTCCTGAAGGGTCTTGGATTTTTTCTAGGTCACACGGTCTGAAAAATCTACCAACATCTCCCTGGAATACTACATTCAACACTCCTACCTCTGCCAAAATCCAAGTGAAAGGGTAACCACTCTATAGTATCTTTACCAACATTTTATCAGAAAAGCTTGAATTTTATAAAGATTTATTGGTTCACGTATCTTCATGGAATCCACAAAAATAAACTTTTCTCACAAGCTCAGAAGCACAGAACCAATAACAATTTACATTTATGAATTGCCTTTTCACCTGCACAAGACTGTTCTTATGCTGTAAACTCAGGGTAGTGAAGTACAACACCAATAGTACTGATTTCACAGCTTTTCACCGTCTACACTGCAAAAGGGGATCTTTAGGGGTCATGGGTGTTCACCTCCGTTAGCTTGGGCCCACTCAACATCGTCTCTTCCTGGAGAGGCAGGAGGTGGAAGAGGGGGGAACGTTTCATCTTCTGTATTCTCATAATCAGGAAGATCGAACAAGTTGTTCTCTAAAGGGTCCATCATTGTCACGGATAAGCTTTTTTCTCCCTCCTGCAGGAAATACCAAAAGCATTTAAAGAGAAGCAGCGAAAAGAAAAGGCTGCCACAGGGGCAGATAAACAGTTACATAAAGTCAACGGACAGCTTTTCCGGAAAAAAAGTGCCAACCAGAAAAACACAGGGTCATGCAAATTAAGGAGCGGATAGGGTACAGCCGGATGACACAACCCGGCCTCACTAAGCCGATGAACACGAGTTTGTCATGTCTCAACTCATCCCAGTTACTTGGGAGGGGCAGGCACAGCTCCCAGGAACGGGACAAAAGAAAGGAGTATCTAACCAACGCATTAAAGACAGCTGTTTTGCCCTCATCCCTGAGAATCGAAGACTACTAAATCGGGGGTGGGGGATAATTCCCCCGATTTACAGCTTTCCCACCCAGAAACGCAGCCTGCAGGACTCCCCTTGTCCGGATCCTTAGACGAAGCCAACTCCACAGACACAGCAGCACAGCCAAGGCTTCGGGCACAGCTCTTTTCTGAGGCAAAGTCGTTTCCCCCAAAGGGAGGGCACCGCAGGCAGCTCCGGCTACACGGACCTTCGGAGGGGGGTCCCTACCCCCGGGCTGCGACACTCCCACGGAGCCGGAGGCCGAGGGAGTCGGAAGAGGGCAGCGAACTCGTT